>NW_027223752.1:237561736-237811736 GCF_028538775.1 Myotis yumanensis | reverse complement strand
GCAACAAACATGTACTTTCCTCCGATCTGGAGGCCAGATGTCTGAAACTGGGGCCACGGGGCTGCAATCCAGGTGCCGGTTCCTTGGGAGGCCGGGAGGGTGAGGGGGGTCGCCCAGGCCTCCCCTCGCTCCCTGTGGCTCCCAGCAATCTTTGGAATCCAGGCAGCGTCACCCCAGTCTCTGCCTCCATCTGCTCACGGCTTCCCCTCCGTGGCCGTGTCTCAGACCTCCCTCCCCCTCCTCTCTAGCGGCACCATCTCTGGAGATCCTCACTCCACCGCTTCGCAAAGACCCATTGCCATTCAGCTCCCGCCCACAGATCCGGCATCACCTCCTCCTGGAAGGCTTCCATGATCCTCCCGGCCCCAGAGCTGGCTTGGCACTTCCTCTGTGCGCCCTCCAATCTCAGTGTCCTCGGCTCCCAGCCAGTCCCCACTCACCCAACAGGGAGCCCCTGAGGACGCGCTGGCCTCACGGCACAGCCCGTGATGAGCATCAAAGACGCGCCTGACACGGGGGAGTCGCTGTTGTCACTGCTAATGAGGACCCGGTGGTACGTGCCCGGCTGCCTCTGGCTCCAATGCCTTCAATTAGTTGGCCACTGTGGCTGCCGGAGGGGGCGGGGGGTGACTGGCAGTCGGTTATGCGGAGAGCGGGAGTCGCCAGGCCCCCGGCAGCGCCCACGAAGGTGAGGGGACGTGAGAAAGGACAGGGCGCCAGTGAACCAGGCGGCAGGGTCCGCGGGAGGCCACGACGGGCGCCAAGCTCACTCCGTTTCTAGCTCCTTCCACACATGTGTCCAACTCAGCCCCATCGAGGGCCTCCAAGGCCATCGGCCACGCACGGGGCACCGGACAGCAGGACAAGGCTGGCTCCCGGGCGCCCCGGGCCAGACCCACGACTCAGGTCACGTTTCAGGCTGCATCGACCACGAGGCTCCCCCGGACACGCACCTTCTCCACACGCTGGCACCGCCGGCTCCGACCCCCAGGCGAGCGGCCTGTGAGGTTTCCCAGCACAGAGGTCACCGGCGTGGGGCACTGTCACAAAGCAACCCTTTCGAACCTCGTGATGGGGGCCTGGCAGCCCCGTGCCCGACACGCTGGTGCTGAGGGGCAGGTCTGCTCATCTCCATGCCCTGCAAACCCGGCGGGCCTGGCTCACGCTCACAGAGAGCGTCTGCTTAGTGAGTGAGTGGCTGTGGAGAGGAGGCAGCGGCTCCTAATGCTGCTTCGGGCAGAAAGCAATCTTCCTGTCACCTTAGCCACACCCAGGAGGTGGTCTGCAGTCACCCCGAGGCAGGTCGGAGCACAGGAAGCCGCAGGAGGAAGGAAAGATGGAAGGAGGGAGGGGACGGGAGGAGGGAGGGAGGAGACTTCATCTTCCCATTCATTCACAGCCATTCCTGAGGTCAAGGCCAGGTCTCAGGCAGGAAGAGCCTTCCCTCGGAGGAACCTGCACCGCCCCCCACCCCCACCCCCACTCCCCGGCTGCCAGTGGGAAGCGCAGGAGAGTTCAGGCTTTGGGGGAGCCGAGCCCCACCTCCTGGGTGGAAGAAAGCCGCACCCCGGCCTCTGTAGTGTGTGGACCCTCAAGTGAGCGAGGGGCTCCAGAAAAGGGGAGACGCAGGGCGGTCCCCTAGACAGCAGCCCTGTTGGGAGCTGGGGGCTGGGGGCTGGGGGCAGAGGGAGGAAAGGGATTCTGTTTTTCCACAAACGCTGCAGCCTGGGCCCTGGTCCTGGGCTGGTGTGATGGGGGGGGCCAGGAAGGGCCAGCACCAGCCCCCACCCCGGGCGGGGAATGAGCTCAGGCCTCCAGCGGCAGCCCCAGCACCTGGGTCCACACCCTCATACCCGCCCCTGGGACAGGGCCTCATTGGGAAAAGGAGCTCTGCCACGTGACTAAGGTCAGGCTGAGGCTCAGCGGGCTGGACCGCCGGGTGGAGCCTAAATCCATGGCAAGTGTCCTTATGAGACGAAGAGGAGACAGAGAGGCCACGTGCCGACGGAGGAGAGGTGGGCAATGCGGCCACAGGCCAGGGGGGAGGCGAGGAGGACCCTCCCCGGAGCCTCGGAGGGCGCAGGCCCTGCCCACACCTTGAGCTCAGACTCCGGCCTCGCGAACTGTGAGCAGAAACCTCTCGTTTAAGTCCCGTGTGTGGTGCCTGGTTGCGGCGTCTGAGAGAACAGACTCGGGCTGGAGTCTGACCTGGGAGAGAGACCCCGAGGCCAGCGGGGACGGACGGGGGGGGGAGCAGGCCACGGGGAGAACCGGACACCCAGCCAGGTGTGCTGAGGGCACTTGAGGGGGAACCACACACACGCGCTGCGGCGTCCCGGGAGGAGGCCTCCCGCGGCTCTGTGCACAGCCCGCCCCGCGCCAGCCCCGCACAGCCCACGGCCTCCACGCTGCGCCCTCGCCTCACTCTGCTGACACGCGCCTGGCAAGTCCACCCACCAAAGGGGCGCGATCCGCCACAGTCCGGTGGCTCCCGTGGCCCAGGGACCTGAGGGGCGCCCTGGAGGTCACTGCCGGGTGCCCAGGGCTCCGCACACTCGCGGCCCCCGCACGGGCAGCCTGTCGCCGGGTTTATTTCCTGAATGAGCCATCCCAACAGCAGTCACCTGGGAATCCCAGTTGTCGGTTTCTTTCTTGTCTTGTGTCCCCCACACCACACGGAAGGTTTGAGGGGCAGGGACCGTGTCTGTGTGTTACTCCGCTACCCCCGGGCTTCGCCAGGGCCACAGGGGCTGGCCCTCCGTGCCCAGGGGCGGGGTGGGGGGATGAATGAATGAGCAGAGCGAAGGGAGGGAGGCAGCAGCAGCGTCTCCTGCCACTCTGCAAAGAACAACGGAGTGCTGTGTAGTTTCAATAGGGAGGGGGGAAATCAGGAGAGCTTCTTGGAGGAGGTGGCCTTTGTGATAGCCCCTGAATGCTGAGCACAGACTGGCTGGGCGGAGAAGGGGGAGGCGCCTCGGACCCTGCACTTCGGCTGGGGCCCTTTAAAGTTTCCATTCTGGCCTTCCCGCCGCATCCACACGGTTTTCCAACACCGATTTCCTCACGCACATCTCCTCTCCCAGGGCCCTATGCCTTGCTCAAATCTATTTGGCATACACACAACATGCATTTACCAATATTGGGGTTTTTCCCTGGAATGACGTGCAATTGGCATTTCATCCATAAACAAATTCCCCGCTCCACGCTGCTGGTTCACCAGTGTCTTCACCAGGTCAGGAAGGCCGAGCGGAGGGCGCGCCCGGGGTCCTGGCCTGCCCACAGCCGGGCCCTCTGCCGCCTCCAGGGACGCTGCCGCGAAGGCCGGGTCAACGGGTGTCTTCTTCCTCTTATTTCTCACCCCGGCAGCTCGGGCATCTGCCGAGGGGCCTGATTTGCGACCCGCCGTAATTGAATAACCAATGCCGCTTCCTTAATAACGGAATTTATTTCATGCAGAGTATGTGCAGCTGATCACTCAGGGGACTGATTTGCAAGTCAGAGCTTTTGAGGGACTGTTTAAAGAGGAGCGCTGTAGGTTTCATAAATCTGGGACTGGGGGAAGCGGGGAGTTACAGCGAGACAGGGAAGTAAATTCTCGGGGCGTGATCTGCATGCGGTGAACACCATCTCCCGTCCGGCCACGCAGGCACGGCAAGCGGCTCACTCGCGGGGCTGCAGGGCTGCCTGGGCCCAGCCGGGGGCGGCGCCTGACGGCCCTCCCAGAGCGGGTCCAGGCCCTCGCTTCCAAGGGACCCCAGGCCAGGCACAGCGTCACACACAGCACACGGCTGCCTCTCCTATGCTCCACCTTGGGCCCGTCCCGGGTCCCGCTCCCCAACACACCCACCCGTGCGCAAGCCCCAACCAACCGAGCTGCCTGCCGCGCCCACACGCGCAGGTTCATCCCCCCGTGGTCACAGCGTCCGTGAGGGAACCGGAGACCACTGCCCTGCGTGGAAATACAGCTGCCCACCTGCAGGCCCGAGGGACTGCGGCCAATGATTTGCACGTTCTAATAACAGCCCGTCATCTCCTGCCCGAACGTGAAATATCTAAACCCGCTCCATTCCAGGGCCAAGAGGGTCCCACTGAGCCGCTCGAACCCCCAGGAAGGCCCGGAGCCGTGAGTTATAACAGCGCCTGTGCGTGCTGTCTCCATGGCACCACGGCCACGGGCCACGGGCCACGGACGAGCGGCCGGGCTGGTGCCCACACTCGACCAGCAAACACCAAGGACAGCGTGGGCGACATTTGGGGAACAGCCTGAGCTGGGATGGAGAGATCTCACCAGCGTGCCCGCCCCGCACCCCCCACCCTGCAGGTGGAGAGCCCTGGGAGAGACCTCGGGGGCCCTGTGGAAAGGCACACTGGGCACAGCCATGGCCTCCAGACCAGATGGCCTGGGTTCCAAGCTCAGCTCAGCCACCTGCTAGCTGTGTGAGGTGAGCAAGCTCCTTAACCTCTCTGTGCCGCAGTTTCCCTGTCTGTACAATGCGCACAGTAATCCCAGCGCCTGCCCCAGGGCGGTGTGCGAGGGCCAGTCGACCCCCCGGCAGGGCCCAGGGCCCCATGCACTTGGCCGGGCAAGACTCTCCCGGGTGCAAGCTGCCTGTGGGGAACGTGGGCCTCAGGCAGGCCCTTCTCAGCCCAGCCCAGCCGGCCTGCACCCTCCCTGAACCGGCAGCCTCAGACAGAGCCCCAGGGACACCGGGACGGTTCTCTGGGGGGCCCTGGGCATCGCAGCCTCCACCCACCAGACGCCAGAGGCAGTCCCACCCAGTGTGGCACCCACAAACTGCCCTCAATGCGCCCCTCTCACTGATCTACATGGAGGAGAGACTCCTGTCTGCATCTATGGGAGAGGCTTGGGGGGCAGGGGAGCAGGGAAAAGGAGAGGGAAGGGAAGAGAGGGGAGCGGAGGGGAAGGGGGAGGGGAGGAAGATGGTAGAGCAGCCCCAGGAGCCACGTTTGCACTCTAGGAAGCCACACCCACACCAGCTGCCTTCCCAGGGCTGGTTCCCGGTGGGGGTTGGGGGTGCCTCTGACCGAGCTGGGAAGGGGCTGGCCTGCCCTGTTGAGGGACCTTTCCTGCTAGGACAGTTCTAGGCTGGGGGGCAGGGCTGAGACAGCAGCACAGAGACCCTGTGCGTCCTCGAAGCTCGCTCAGGCCCACGGTCACGCTGGTTCGCCGTTCACATCTGAGATCTCTTCCTGGCCAGGACCGCCCCCGACACACACACACCATGTCCAGTCCAGCCGTCCCTCTCCTGGGCCCTCAGCCGCGGCCCTTTCTCGGACTCCACCTCCTTCACGACCAGCTCTGCGTGGGCCAGGGGCTCTGCCAAAGGCCCTGCGGGGGGATTCCTGATGTTTTCCTCAGACTACGGAGGGCATGGTTCTTGGGAGGAAGGCCACAGAGGTGCCCTCTCACCCCATCGGGTCCAGGGCACCTGCTGTCACATGACTGGTCACGTGATGCTGACCCGGGCCCCTGGCCGAGGTCGGGGTGGTGCCAGGTTTCTCCACCGGAACGTTCCTGTCCTCGCCCTGCCACACTGTCCCCCGAGGGAGGACGTCTCGGAGCCCGGCCACACCTGAGCCGGGGGTGGGGGGGGGGCCCTCCCCTCCTTGGGGTGAGCTGTCTATGTAAGTTACTGGGAAGTCTGTATGGAGGTTTGTCTCTTCCTGGCCTGGGTGTTGCTGTTTTTAAAATGTTTTTTTACTGATTTCAGAGAGAGGAAGGGAGAGAGGGAAACATCAATGACGAGAGAATAATTGATCGCTGCCTCCTGCACGCCCCACACTGGGGACCGAGCCCTGATCCCTGGTTCATGGACGGACGGACGCTCAACCGCTGAGCCACACCGGCCGGGCATGGCCTGGGTGTTCTGAGTTGAGGCTCTCAGGTTGACCAGCCCAACCAAGCCTGACCCACTATGCCCCAAACCGGTGGCCACAGTCACGGTGCCCCGGCTCCACAGCCAGGGCCTGCGCGAGAAAGAGGTGAGCCTGGCCGACGGCCAGCCCTTCGCTCAGGACTCACCGCCTCCAGCCCCGCCCACACCACGATGCACTCGGCCCCAATCACCCCCACCCCTTCCACCCGACCTCCCACCTGAAACCACGGAAGCTTCACTCCCAGCACGTGACCTTTTCCCTTCCGGTCCTGATTCCAACCGCCTCCCCCAGCACCCGACTCGCCCGCCTCCTTCTCCCCTGCACGCCCGCTCCTTAAAGCCGTGATCCCTCAGGACTACGAGGTTCAAATCATCAAATAATGTTGGGAACGAAGCCTCAGGTCTGTTGGCCCCAGAGACAGCGCTGGTCAAACCAGAGATGTCATCGAGGCCTCCGTGTGTCAGCTCCAGGCCCAGAAAAGCTGCAAAACCGGACGAAGCAATGTGGCCGACAGCGGGACCAGCTACACTGACCCCGACCCGACCACGACCCTGGTGATGACCAATCAGTACAGACCACGACCCTGACCCCGACCCTTACTCCCTTAGTCGCCACCCTGATGACTTTCCCCCCAGATAAGCCTCCCCGGGAGCCATCGGCAGCCAGGCCTTGGGCACAAGCTCACCTGTGTCCAGGGGTGTCCCCGTCCTAAACACGCAGCTGCTTTCGTGTCTGATGGGCTTTGATGCCCGCAGGCAACGGGCCCGTTGGTCCAGAAACACACTCTCCCCCAGAAGACCCACCCTCTCCCACTGCTGCCTGCTCCCCTGGCCCGCCCCCGCCCCCACCCTCGCCCCCACCCCACCGCCCACCCCCAGTCCTCATTCTGGGGGGTTCGCTGAAAGGAACACCTTCCCTTGCCCGCGGGAGCGGCCCCTCCCATTCTGAGCGGCCACAGCTCTTTCCCCGGGCCACGCAGCGGCCACGTGCCTGTCAGGATTGGAGTGAGGGCACGATCCATTTTAGTTCAGCGCTGTAATCTCCCAGCACCACGCTGGGGGCTGTGCACGAGTGGGTATTGGATGGATGGGTGGGTGGACAGATGGGCACTCCCCACAGCTGAGAGCTCCTGCCCAGAGGCCACAGCTGGCATCTCAGGGGCTAAATCCGGGCCACGGTGGGCGGTGTGGGTCACACACTCTGATGTTTGCCTGACATGCGTGGCCCTGCCAGGGCCCTGAGGCGAGCTGGGATTGGAACTCCTGGGCAAGCAGGAGGCCAAGGCCCCGAGTCAGGGCACGGCCTGCCCCGTAGTTCTCACACGCACACACACTCGCACACACACTCCCACAAGCACATGCACACTCACACACACTCACCGAGGGCCGGCAGACGTCCCCCCTGCTCTGAGCACCAGCCCCACCGCTCTGCAGCCCCGTGGCATCAAGTCCCCTCGTGATGCTGGGTGAGACTCTGCATTCCAACATCCCCTCCCCCTCCCGCTTCCGGGCCCTACGACTGGCCACGGCAACAACAGTCCCCACACCACCCTCCACTCTATTACTATAGATGTCTTTATTTCTTTAAAAAAAAAAAAAAAACTTGTTTGTTCAATTCTCTAGGGAAATTTTATGACGACTCCTCATAGAACAAATTCCTCCAGAACAAATTCCTTCACTCAGCAGAGCCCAGAGATAGAGCAAGAGAAAAGGACAGCAGCCCCAAGACATTGTTGGAGACCCTGGATCAAGCCGTGCCTGAAGCCAGGATCCCCCTGGGATCTTCCATTTCACAAAGTCATAGACACCTCTTGTTTTATTCCAGTTTGGCCTGGGCTCTGTCATTTGCAAATGGAAGGATGTCACCCTGACGGCCCATCTTTCAGATGAAGACCCCGGGGTCCAAAGCACTATCTAACCCCGGGCACTCGGCCTTTCGGTGGCAGAGCAGGGCCAAGGCCTCTATGCCTCCTGCTCCCCGTCCTCACCAGTGTTCCTCTCGGCCTGTGGTGGCAACTTTCGGACCCCCCCCTCCCCCCGCCGTGCCCCAGCAGCTCAGGCACCCCGTCCGCACTGAAGGCCAGGTCACTGCCTGGCTCAGTGAAGGCCTGAGCGCTCCTACTGGGCAGCAAAGCCAGAAGGTGCTTGGCAGGCGGACTCAGTTTTAACCCCACCCCCACCCCCGACGGCAGAGGCGGCAGCCCGACTGCCCAGATGTTCCCGGCCCTGACGCCTCGGCGGCCTTGGCGGCCCCTCCAGCACATGAAGACCCTGGCCGCCCCGATGGAGCAGAGAGGAGGACTCCCTGCCTGTATTTCATGCACATGCCCTCGAACCCGCCTCCCGGCTGGGGAGGCTGCCGAATACCGGGGCTGTTTGGAAGGTAATTATTCCGTGGGATCCCGCGATGTCTCGGGGACATAAATCTTGGGCAGTCTCTATGGAAACACACAAGAGTGCATGTTGTTTTTATTAATACAACGAAATGTCTCTGGAATCAGCCGCTGGCTCTAAACCACTCCAGAGAGCCGCGTGTTTCCCGTTAGCGAGCCTGTGGGTTTGTTTTTTCAATCAGGAGGGGGCGGCCTGCAGAAAAGAAGCCGCCGACGCCAGGGCGCCCAGGAGATGGGACCAGTGCGGGGCGAGGGGACGGTGCTCCCCGCCTGCAGGACGCCCCTGTCCTGCCCGCGCCTGCCGAGGGCGGAGAGCTGCTCGGGGCCCTGCCTGACGTGCAGAATCAACCTCCGCTGATGAGCCTCAAGTCTGCAGGTCCCGGGAGCTATTCTGCGGCTGCTCACACACATCTTGGCGGCGGGGGGCGGGGGGGGGGGTCTGGGTTGGAGTCTGGCTCCCCGACATCCTCCCTGTGAGCCCCCGAGCAGGCTCCTCCCGCTCCACACCTCTACCTCCCCGTATGTGAAAGGGGATGTACTAGACCTGTCTCCTAGGACACCCTGAGGCCCTCAGAGGAGCAGCTGGTACCGGGAAGCCCTCACGAACGTGACCGTTGAAGAAGAAGCCGCAAGCGCTGGCATTCCTCCCAGCGAGAGGTGAACGCCGCGTGCCCTCCCTGGGAGCTGGCTCGGACCGGGTCGGTGCTGTGACTTCTCCGTCAGTGAACACAGCTGACGTGACCCTGTGCCGGCGTCCGGTTCCAGGGCGCAGGAGGCCGGCAGCTGCCACTTTAGGGCCTTTGGAACCGCCATGATGTGAGGAAGCCCCGGCCACATGAAGAGGCCACGTGCAGAGACAGGGACATCGGGCGGCCCCAGCCATCCCACGTTCCCGCCCGCACAAGCCTTCGGGTGGCTCCAGCCCCGCACCTGACCGCAGCCCAGCCCAGCGGGAACCAGGCAGGTGGGTCCAGTCGACCCATCCAACCAGGAGCCGGACGGTAAATGACTGAAGCCACTGAGATCGGGGCTGTGCGTTGGGGCATCGTTACTAGATACCCTGACCCACCATCCCACCTACCCTGCAAACGGACTTACAATTAAGACGGGGGGTGGGGGGGTCCGAGGTGAAGCCCTGCTCCCTGAACCCGACGTTCCATGGAGGCACCCCCCAGTCGCCTGCATCCCTGGCCTGTCACAGCGCCAGCCGCTCCCACGCGGACCACGGTGGGGGACTCCACCTCACCACACGCCCCCGTCTCGCAGTGAGGAGGTGTTTGGGAAAACTGATGAAAGCGTAGGGTCTCAGAAATTATAAATACTACAAAGGGCTGTACACCTGCAGAGAGGGATAAAATTAAAGAAAAGACAGGAACCTTTGAAATTCAACTGCTCGAATCCCGTCCCTTCTCGGCTGAGAAAACCAAGAACCAGCCAGGCGTCCATCGGAGCTGACGTCGCCCGTGAGGTGACGATGGCCACCATGTGGGCAGGGCTGCCCTCCTGCCAGCACCGCAGGGTGCAGTGTGTACTTCCCATAAGAAACCGTCACAGCCCTAACTGGTTTGGCTCAGTGGATAGAGCGTCGGCCTGCGGACTCAGGGGTCCCAGGTTCGATTCCGGTCAAGGGCATGTACCTTGGTTGCGGACACATCCCCAGTAGGGGGTGTGCAGGAGGCAGCTGATCGATGTTTCTCTCTCATTGATGTTGATGTTTCTAACTCTGTATCCCTCTCCCTTCTTCTCTGTAAAAAATCAATAAAATATATTTTTTTAAAAAAAGAAAGAAACTGTCACAGCATCCCATTGTTCACCGGTGAGACACTGAAGGCCCAGAGAGGGTAAGTAACTTGCCCAAAGTCACACAGCGAGGCCACACCTGGAGCTGCCCTGCCCCACCCCGCCCTGTACACCGCCAGGAGGGTGTGGGCTGGGAGCTCACGGACACTGGAGAGCGACTGCACCCAGCGGAACCCCTCCAGGCACCAGTTCTCACCCGCCACCTGGACCCGTGTGGTGTGGACCTGCCCAAGTTATAGTGAGTAGCCCGGCCTTGGGCAGGCTCAGTGGCTGCGGCCACACAGAGTAAGCAGCTGAGCCAGAACTGGGGCTCAGGCCGGGCAACCCGTTCGTGGAGCCGTGGCCTCCCCGCCGGGCCTCCGCCCCGGCCTCCTGGCACCCCTGCCCAGCCCCCTGCCTCAGAAGGCCTCTTCTGTCACACTTGGGGGGGGGCTTTTCAGGCGACTGGGGGACAGAGCCTTTGGGGTCCAGAGCGCACCCTCCCGGCCTGGGTTCTGGTTACGAGAATAAGGCCTGGAAGGGCTTACAGGGCACCTGTCCGCCCAGCAGATCTGACCCTGAGCAGCCCTCTGGGCGGGCTGCCGGCGACATCACTGCATCTCCAACTGGAGATGAGGAGACTGAGTCCAGCGAAGGCGAGACTTAGCCCCCGCCTGTGGCCGCAGGTGGCCAGGCCAGATCTCGCCCATCCTTTCAGGCCCAGCTGCCCAGCACCCCTGGCCCCCAGCACCCAGGCCTCAGCTTTTACATACACAAGGAGAGAGGGCTGCCTCCCCCGCCAACCCCCGCCCCACTTCTGTCCTTATGTCCCAAATCCTCCAAAGAAAATACCCGGAAGCGCCCATGAAGACTAACAGGCGTGCTCCTCGTTCTGTTTATGACGTCATCTAGGGGGCCACCCCAAACGCCGCGAGTGCCGAAGAAATGGTTCCGTCCCGTCGTAAAGGAATGTCTGGGACAAACATCGCTCTGCTTATTCATTCCGATCATTTTCTCTCCCAAGTTTTCCACTGAAAAGACGATGGATTTCATTCCCCAGAAACATGACAGCTTCCAATACCCACAGAAATCAAAGACGGGCCGCCACGTGCGGCGTGCGGCTCTCCGCGGCCACGTCAGCTCCAGGGAAACCCGGCGGAGCAGCGCCCTGCTCTGTGTGCGGCCGCAGGGAGCCACCTCTACGGACAGTGGCTCAGAGACCAACTGGGAACATGCAAACGCCAAATCGGGCCAGACGGGCACACCGCTCCCCCCCGTCCCCTCCCCCAGGTATCTCGGCTCCCGAGCACGGTTCTCGCCGCTGCCAGTTTCGCACTCACTTCCTAGCACCTGCCGTCTGTCCTGGGGAGAAGCCCGGAGAGGGGGAGATCAGAGTGGGCTCCCTGGAGGAGGAAGCAGTGAGCAGAGCCAGGGAGGTTGGGAGGGTCCTGCCTGTGGAGGCGGCGGGGGCAGGTGGGCAGCACCGCGGGCAGGAAGGGACTGCAGGGTCACAGGGAAGGAGCGCTGATGGCCATCATCCACGTGGATGTCAACGTGCAACGGCCGCAGGTGACACCGCACACGGCATCTCTCGCAGGCAGGCAAGGTGCTGCCCGGGCTCAGCAGGGCAGTCACAGGCTCACCGCCCGCCCCAACCAGCCTCCTGGGTGCCCGCCCTCACCACTCACTGCCCACCCTCGCCGCTCTCTGCCCGCCCTCACCGCTCACTGGTCGCCCTCGCCGCTCACCGTGTTGTGCAGCCCTGTCCCCAGGGCCAAGCCCTTGGCTTTGAGCTGGCAGGGCCTGGGGTCTGTGTCCTAACCACACCTGGAGGGCCCAGAAGCATGTGGCCAGAGTGTGAAGGGAGCAGGAAAGGGCCGGGGGACAGGGTGCGACCTTTAACCTTTGAACCCTGGAATCTACTGATTAGACACAAGAATGCAGGTTCCAGTGAGGAAAAGAGGCCACCGGGCGTGGGGCGTCCTGCACGAGGCGCCGGCGTGGCCCAGCCTAGAGGCGAGGCCGGAGGCTCAGGCTCGGGGACCAGGCGAGGCCGCGAGTGCTGACAGCAGGGCTGAGTCCTTCTGAGCCTGAAGCCCCACAGCTCAGAGGAAGGAAACGGGGCTGCGGACCAATTCGTTCCACAACAAAAAGCCACGCTGGTGCTGCAGCCGCCGCCCCCGGACGCAGTAAGACAAGGGGTTGCCAGCACTTCCTGCCACCCCACGGGGAGGCGTGATGGTGCTGCCCGTTTCTAGTCCCGGAGACCCTGTGTACAGGCCGCCAGGGCCTGGTGGCTGACAACTGGGACCAGCGGGCTTGCTTCCTGCAGAATTCCAGAGCGGGAGGGGAGCAGCCGGCCTCTCCCTCATCCCCGTCCACACCCCCTCGGTTCTCCAGGGCACAGGGCTCTGGGCCATCCATCACCATCACCGCCAGGCACCTGAGCTCCCAGGGCCCAGGCTGCGTCTCCCTCCCCTCCCCACCCAGTGGGCACAGGAGGGCCAGGGCTGGCTGGCGTGCTGGCCTCGCTGACTTGCATATTAAGGCGCACGGCTCCCTCACCCACGTTCTGGAACCCTTGCGCTCAGCACAACACTCCGCTGGGAGGCGCCTGTCTGGGCTGCAACGGGCTTTTCCTCATTGCTGAGAGGGGTTTCCCCTCGTTGTTGAAACAAGTCTGGGGAGGTGGGCGGGTGGGAGTGGGTGGGGGTGCAGGGGCAGCACCCCAGCGGCGGTCTCCAGGGCTCACGGGCTTCCCAGGAGGTCCATGGGACCCTGGGTGCTCAGAGCCCAGTGCCAAGGCCCCGCCCACCCTGCGCCCTGAGAACGCACATCCTGGAGAGGGGCCTGCCAGCCCGTGGGCACCGGCACCTCCTCTGCAGAGGCAGGCGCCTGGCCAGGGATGGGCTGATCTCAACTCCTGGGCGCGTCACCGGGCAGGCAGCCTTCATACCGGAGGCGCTGAGGGTCCGAGATGACTCACCGGGTCAGCGCCGAGTCCAGACGCTCGCTCACCCCACACCGTTCCAAGTGGAGGTGCCTCGGCAGCAGTGCCAGGGTTTCGGCCACGCTGGGCCTTCTGGGCTCCAGGATGGAGCTGGGCAGGAGCTGGGAGAGGAGTGCTGGAGGGCAGTGCCCCCACCTCACCCTCCTGGCAGAGCCGCCCCTTCCCAAGGGCTTCCAACACCGGCTCCCTCCTCCCCTCCGTGTGGGAACAGCAGGAGTGAGACAGGATGCACAGAGGCAGGGGAGGGGAGGCTCAGTGGCAGGGCGGTGATGACTCAGCACAAAGAAAGGCCAGTGTTTCCCTTCGGACCGGGCCTGCGGGACCCCCACCCACCCACCGGGCACATCCCACCAGCCGCCGCGCCTGCGTGCCCTGAAGGGGGTGCCCCTGAGCAGAAGGAGCTGGCTCCGTGTGGGCGGGTGCACACACCAGGGAGCCAGGGGGTGTTGGGTTCAGGGAAGCAACGGGGCAGGGGGGGAGGGGAGAAGGGGTGGCAGAGAGCTGGGGGGCAGGGAGTGTTGGGGGCAGGGAAGCAATGGGGCAGGGAGGCAGGGGGACAGGGGGCAGGGGGAGGCAGGGGATGTAGAGAGGTGGGGAGGCGGGAAGGCAGGGGGACAGGGGGGCAGGGACAAAGGGACGCAGGGACGCAGGGCGGGCTCACATGCAAGGAGCCCAGCCGGGCTGCAGAGGGTAGCTCACACACTTAGCAATTTCCAATACCAGACCCACGGTTACATCTGGGTTTCACATAAACAGGCGCCTGGGTGGGTCTCAGGGGAGGGGTGCCCCGCGCAATGCTTGAATTTGAAGTTCAAATACACAAAGTAGCTTTTAGTACAGGCACGTGCCAAGCGCTGCACGGACGTCCTTACACCACAGACGTTACCTGTTGCCTATCTGAACTGAGATGTCACTGAGCGTCCGGCCCTTTACCCCGCGGGTCCCACGCCGTCCCCTGCCCCAGGCTGTCTGAGCCCGGCCGCCCCTGTGCCCGGCCGCCGGGCGGCGCCTGGCCTTGCTCACTGCCCCTCCAGGAGGCCTGTCACTCGCGCTGCAGGAAGCTACGAGGGTCCAGGCTGAGAAGGTGAGGCCGCTCCAGGACAGGAGGTGAGGCCGCTCCAGGACAGGCTTCGGACGGGCCAGAGCCCCTGGGTGCGGAGCTCCGAGCAGGCCCAGCGCTCCGGCCCGCCCGGTCGGCCTCGCGAACGCAGAGGGAGGCGCGAGCTGGCGGAATCGGAGCCGACAATCACGGCTAATTACCAGCCTCCAGCCCGCGCTCCCCGCAAATCAGACTTTATCCTTCATTCGCTGGCAGCCCGGCCGGAGCTACATATCAAACAAACTGCGGGCCCAGGAAGGGCTCCCCGCCGTGATTTGCTGGGAAAACTCTCCACAGAGGAAACCCGGCCCCCAAGAGGGCAGCTCCTGCTTCGCCTCGCCGACCGTCAGCCGCTGTCGGGCAGCGCTGGGCCCAGCCCGGTCCCACACGGAGGGGCTCCTTCCCCGAGCGCACGTGGGGCTCCGGGAGGGGCTCCTGGGCTCAGGGAGGGGCTCCTGGGCTCAGGGAGGGACTCCTGGGCTCAGGGAGGGGCTCTCACCGCCAGGCCCCCAGGCCGGCTCCTGCAGTGCCACCTCGCACCCCACAGCACCGGGATCACCACCAGGCCCAGCGCGTGGCACTCGAGCAACTACTTGCCGGGTCCCTGCCCTTTGGAGGGGCTACCGCTGAGCTGAGAACCATGCCCGCCACGCGGAGACCCCTGCCTGACCCCCGGCTGCCGTCCGACCACCATGAGGGAACCAACGAGGTGGCCTTGGGTCTGACAGGTTGAGGAGCAGCGTCCATCTTCCCCAACAGTCGGACGCCGGCATCGCTGTTACCGTCACAGGCAGGAGACGCAGGGCTGTCGCTCTCCTTGCTCCCGGCCTTTGCGAACAGCCGACGGCCGCGTGGTCTCTCCGGAGTCTCGCTGGCCTCTGCTCTCCACTCACCCGAAGGGCCCCCCATCTCCAGCCGCCTCTGCCCGCTGGGCGACCAGGTCTTGCCTGGAGACCAAGCAGCGGCCCCGCCCAGGGAAGGCATCCCTACAGCGGAGGCGTCCTCTCCAACTCCTTTGCTGTCAGAGGCTGCGGCCAGCGAACACCGAGGGCCAGCCCGCGGGGGACAGCAACCGGGGCCACCTCCATCGGGGACATGGGGCCAGGAAGACCCAAAAGGGAAAACCATGGCCTCCAGGCAAACAATCAGGGGAGGGAGAAGGAGCGAGAGAGAGAGAGAGAGAGAGAGAGAGAGAGAGAGAGAGAGAGAGAGAGAGAGAGGAGGAAGCGCGTTCTGTGAGGGTCACTGGGGGGCTCGTTATGGGCCCTGCGGGACCCAGGCAGGCCTGTCCATCCTCAGGCAGCTGTTCTTGGCGGAGGGCGTCCTTGGCAAAGGAGGTGGGGGCACCTCATGGCCATGGCCCCACCCCAGACCCTGTCGCTGTCCCTGTCCCCTGCAGACGCCCAGGAGCTGCCAATGGGTCCCCATCGGCCCCGCAAGTGGGCGCGCAGGCTGGGCTGAGTGTGGGCACCGGCGGCCGCAGAGAGGACAGGAAGGAAGGAGGGACATGGCGACCAGAGGGTCTCCTGAAGCGAGGGAGGGGCTGCTGGGCTGAGGGATGGCGAGAAGGACCCTGCCCTGGACCAGTAGGGAGCTGCGTCCCCCTGGGGAACGCCACACGGACCTGCGGCGCAGGGAGTCCAGCTGCGAGGGCTGCCCATCCGCCACAAGGAGGCACGGGAGGAGGACGCTGCGATCGTGGGGGTGGGCGGCCGGGTGGAGGGGGAACCGGGGACTCGGCCAGGGAGGACCCAGAGGGCCCGGCCTCCTCAGCCCCAACCCAGGGAGGCATGTGCAGCCCGAGCTGGGGAGAGGGAGCCACGCACCCCAGGGAGGATGCAGGAGCTGGATTCAGATGCACCACCACACCCGGACAGCAGAGGGCGCTGTCCCAGTCACCCCACTCCCTCACCCACACAGGGAAGACACATGCTCCTCCCTGAGACGGCACCAGGCCCAGCTTCCCCCTACCCACACCCTGTGCACACACACTTATGTGCACACACATGCACACACACACTTATGTGCACACACATGCACACATACACACTTATGTGCACACACATACACACGTGCACACACGTGTGCACACACATGTACACAAGCAACCAAGCTGTTCTAGGCTGACAGCGCTACCCAGTGGCCAACAGAGCTGTGGGCCATGCGACCTCCACGGGAGCCCCGCTGCTGTCCCACCCAGGGCCCAGGATCAGGGGCAGTGTGGCCATTTGCCTCTATTTTCTTAAAAAGAAGCGACTCAGTCCGGGTTTGACTTCATCCACAGCAAAGAACTTTTAATAACAAGATAAACTGCGTGACGGCAACACCTAAAGCCTTCTGTGGCACCCGGGGGGGGTGGGGGCGCTCCACACAAGGCCTTCCCCCTCCACCACCTCCTCGAATTAGGTCTGTGTTTCCAAGCACCAGCACCCAAGATTAATTCAACCATTATTTATGCTTCTGCGCGCACCTGGCTCACTGAACAGGCAGATTATGATCATTTCATGCCGCTCTGCGGACGTGGCCTCCCCATTCCCACCAGGATTGAACGGGAATCTGCCTCTAAGGGCCATGAGGCGGGGGGTGGGGGGGAGGGGGGACAGTCAGGGGGGGACGGTGGAGGGAGACGGTGGGGGGCGGGGGGACGGTCAGGGGAGGGGCCCTGTTTCCAAATCAGACGGCTCTCCTCTCAGGTGCCGGGCGTGCAGCCACACCCTCGGGCCACAGCCCATCAGCACCTTTAAAACTGTTCTTTCCTTGTTCACTCTCTAATTTAGAAGCAGAGGAGACCCCAGGAAGTTCGAGGTGTGATTCTCGGGGCGTGCAGCCACCCCCTCCGGCCAGCACTCCGCTGCGCCTTACACACCACCCCCTGGCCCCTGCACGCCCCTGGGCTGGGCGTGTCCCTCTACGGGGACAACGGGCTCCGAGGGACTGGACGGGACCAACACTCCAGGGCGCGGCACGGTGCCCGCTGGCCTCACAGCAGCATGCCCGTTGCCCAGCGGCTACTCAATAAACGCTGAACAAATGAAATAAACAAAGACAGAAAGCACTAGAAGCCCGAGTAAGGCCTCAGGTAAACTGCTCAGCACAACCAGCTCAGGGCGAGATGAAAGGTCTGGAACACGCACGCCTCGCTCCCGCCCCAGGGCCTTTGCACTTGCTGTCTGCCGCTCCCCCTCCCCATGGCTGGGTCCCCCCTTGAGAGCGAGTGCTCCTCTCCCACCGCACGTAAACGCCAGCCCCCCATTTTCCGTCATCTCATCCCCCTCCGTTCTTCTCCACTGCACACCTGCACCGCGTGGACAGACGTCTGTGCGTGTGCATGTGTATGTGCACAGGTGCGTGTTTTCTCACGGGTGGGTTCACAGCACGCCCTCCTCCACTGGGATGCCACAGAAAAGGGATTTCCACGTCACCATGATTCCTCGTGGCTTCTGCAAATCACGTCCCTCCCAGCCCGTCCCCAGACCTTCCCCACGGGGCTCCTCGTCCCTGGGGGGCCTCCTCTCCGGCAGGCCAAGCACCTGGCGCCTTCTCACGCCTCCCGTGTCTGTGCGCCTCCACCAGGGGGTGGCCCAGCTCTCTGCTCGGACCTCGGACTCCTGGGCCCGGACGGGCCCTCCTGCTCTGCTAGACCTGCCAGCTCGGGCCAGACCCGCCGCTCAGCCCTCCGTGTCCCCTCTGCACTCGGACGATGCAGGACTGTCGCCTGAGGGGCTGTCATCAGAGACTGACCTGTCCCGGGAAGAACCACAGGGGCGCAGGCGGGCGGGGCAGCAAGCTGGGGGGGAACCGCTATCGCCGCCCGCACTGCGCCTCCCGCCGGGTCTCAGTGCAGCACCCAGCAGGGTCCCCGGGACACCCGTTGGCACTGACTGTGCTCCATCGAGCGCCCTGGGTTTGCCCACGGGTGGGGTGCCCCCTGGTGTCCCTGCCCACGGGTGGAGGTGCCCCACAGTGTCCCTGCCCACAGGTGGGGTGCCCCCTGGTGTCCCTGCCCACGGGTGGAGGTGCCCCACAGTGTCCCTGCCCACAGATGGGGTGCCCCCTGGTGCCCCTGCCCACGGATGGGGCCCACACTGCTCCCGGGAGGATGGAGGGAAGGCAGGTGTCCACCCAGCACGCGGCCTCCACAGAAATGGCAGCAGCTGGCGCGCGGGCCCCGTGGCTGTCGCCGAGGGCGATGGAAATGTCGGAGCAGAGCAGGCGCTGAAGGTCACGGACCCGCGAAGCCTGGCAGGAAAGCTAATTAAGAGCTTGGGACCAGGACCCTGCGGGGCTGGGAGACGATGGGAAGGATAAATGTGCCCCTCGGCTCTGTGGGGGACAAGGAGGCCACACGCTGGCTCGCTCGCTAACCGGCTCCGGGGTCCCAGCTCCAGCCACGGGCCCAGGCTCCGGGTGGCGCCCCGAGGAGCTCCCTCGGGGACAGGTACTGTGCCGGCTCCGACCTCCACCCGCAGGGGGCCCCGGCCAGGGTCCTGCGTGTGGGGCCGGGCAGGTGCGTCACGTGCGTGAACCGGGAGGCCACACTCATCACAGCGCCACCACCGTCCACGGGCCGTGCGCCTCGCCGGCTCTTTCAGCCCCAGAGTCCTAACCCATGATGGCCAAGAGTGTGTCCTGGGGAGGATGCTGTGATCTGGGAAGTGTGGTCCCCCCACCCCCCCGCCCACAGACAGAGCGGGCCTGGCCCCGCCCACCACAGAGCCCCTGGGTCTCTGCTGCCCACCCGTGATGGGGACAGATGGCCTGGGATTAGGGGCCTGGGGGATGGGCCCAGCTCTTCCTTATCTTGACTGGCTGCTGGCTGTCTGTGCCTGCAGGGCCCCGCCTGCGCCCTCCCTGCCCTCCCCCACCTGTTAGGGATAAATCCCCAAACATTCCCCCTGGGGCTGCCACACACGCGCACACACACCAGGATTTAACCCTTCAGCAAACAGGACGGCACCAGCCACGCGCTATGGCATGTGCCACAGCCAGCACGGCTCTGTCCCCACCTGCCTGGACCCTCTGCCGGGGGGACACGGGGGGTGGGGGGGCCGAGCGGCCAGGCTGGGGGTCAGATGCCCCCGGGTTCCAATGCAGACTCTGCTCCGGGGGCCTTGTGACCTTGGACACGGACACAAGCCTTCCCCAGACCTCGGCCCCAACGAGGTGGGAGATGGCCAGGAGCTCAGACTACAGCTGTCCCCAGTCGCTGCTCCCGACCACAGAGGGTGCCAGGGCACCCGTCTCTGCCCCTGCCCAGCGCGGGACCAGCACACGCACGGTCCCACCGCAACAAGGCACCCCCATGCCTGGTGCGTGGCAGGTGCCGGGTGCGGCCACGGTCCCCCTGACGTCACTCCACAGCGATGGGCCGCTCAGCGGCAGGCGACTTGGGGTGATGCTCACCGGCCCCCAATTCAGACCATCCCCTCAAAGAGCTTGAAAGGGAGGGCACTGAGGGGGACAGAGTCCCACGACTCCCCGGGTCACAGGGCCTGGGACAGGCTCTCCCGGGCGGTGTGGGCCGGCACCTGCAGAGCTCGCTCCAAAGGCAGACGCTGAGGGCGCCCGAGGCGGGTCTGGCCTCTGTCTTTATAACAAGTGCCCTCGGGAGGCTGACACACCAACACTTGGGGGAAACGCCTCGAGGACATCCGTCAGCAACTTGGGGAGAAGCAAAAACCAAAAAAGGCGATACTGGCCCAGGAGAACTTGGGGACACCTGGTCAACCCCGGGGCGGGGCCAGCTCAGGAGGAAGGTGAGTCCTCGGATTAGATGGTTGACGGGTGAGGCCTGTGCCCGCGGGAGTCATCGAGATCTGTTCACCAGCTTCCTGCCTGTTAACGCCCCCTCCTCCTCCGACAACGCAGGGGCATTCCTTCATTTTGAAAAATCATCCCTTTTTCACACCAAACTGTGTGGGTGTCACTTAATTAATCGTTTACTTTCTCTAGCAAGGTGGGAACATACAGGGGCTGTAAGCGTGCGATGTGCTAAAACAGTTCGTTGGAAATTTCACACAAACACCCCAAGTCACTCCCCACTGCGCAGTGGCCACGCGTGCGCCTGGGAAAGCGCCCGGACCCGAGCGGCACCCAGGACGCAGCCCAGGGAGGCCCCTCCAGGCGGGGACGCGGCCCCCCCTCCCCCCAGCACTGGGCCGAGCCTCGGCTCAGGGCCCCCCAAACTCCCCCCCAGCCCCCGCTCGCTCTGAGCCAGACAGGCCCCCTCCTGCCTAAATGAGCTTTCTCCTGCAAGGTCTGAAGTGAGTGTGGGTGACGCCCCCACTGAAGCACTGAGACTGGATTTCTGCTGAATCTTGTGAATTCAGGGCCAGGTGTAAGGCCTAAGGTATTTCCAGAAAGTCACCTGAAGGAGCAGCAAAGTCTTGCTCTGCCTGGGACTCGCCAGGCCCTGCTTGGCTTTAGGAATTAGGGAAACGGCCTCCTCCCTTTCGCTCTGCCGCGCCTTCACCCCCAGCTCCTTCCCGCAGGGATTCCCCGGCCGCTCTGCAGCGCCTGGGACCCGGGTGAGGATGCTGAGCTGACGCGGACAGGCCTGGACCCAGTGCTGCACCCCCAACAGCAGCCGGAGAGGGTGGCCCTTCACCTCCCGTCCCGCAGCCTCGGTCTCCGGCTGCCACAGGGTGGCCTCCCCAGCAGAGCTGCCACCACCTGGGCGCAGGGCACCCGGCCCTCGGCTCCCACCGCCTCAGCCCACTTCCCGCAACACTGAGCCACGCGCTAGGCGGCCAGAGGGCTGGTGTCCTAAACCAGCACCTTCGGCGGAACTAGTCCTGAGATCCACCCCACAAGCCTCTGGCTCCTTCAGCTCCGGGAGCCAAGCGCAACCTATTTCACGTGGTTGCGGAGTGTCACCGCCAGTGGGGCGCGGGGGCACGGGGGCCTGGGAGGGGGTGGCCGCTGGGGCCGGGCTGCCCCTGCCTGCACTCGGGGCGTCTGCCCTGGGAACTCCTCAATCCCCCCCAATCCCCGGCCCACCACGCGGTTCTCGGAGGTGGCTGCCAGTTAGCCACCCCCGGGGCCCGGCCAGTCACACCAGGGTCCCTAGGCCCCACCTCCGGCAGCAGAGATGCCAAAACCAAGTTCGAGGACCCTCGGTCTCTGGGACTTCGGCACCTGGCAGTCACATGCGACTCCTCAAACCCGACGTGGCCCTGCAGTCTGACATGTCCCTGCCTTCGGGTCACCACCATTTCTGACAGACACACACACACACACACGCACACACACACGCACACACGCGCACACGCACACGCACGCACACACAGAATCACGGGCAAAAAGATAACCAGATGCAAACGGCAGAATGTAATCAAGGGCATAACCAGGAGGGGGGGTGGAGAACCGGAGGCTACAGCTAAGGAGGTGGCCGGGAGGCTTTGTGGAGGAGTCCCCCAAGTGAGAAGGAATTGGGGGACACAGGCTCTGAGACGGGAGGGCCCAGCAGGTCCCAGCCGCTGAGTGAGCTGGCACAGCAGAAGGCAGGGGCAGGGGGATGTGGTGGGGGGCGGGGACACGGGGTGATGAGCCGCAGGGGGACTTGGCATTCAACCCCGAATGCGTGCACAGGAGCCCGGGGGTGTCTGCCGCCATGAACGTGGGGGGGGGGGGGCGGGTATCTGGTTAGAGACGGGGCTCCTCCTAGCACGCATGTCCGCAGTATAAAGGGCTGCTTCCTGGGCCCTCGACATCAGATCCCCGCTGGCCTCAGCGTCTTGCACATGCGCACAGGATGGAACCAGCCTTCGGGCACAGACAGCACAGGCTCAAGCATCCTAGATCCCCGCCTCGCCTCCCTCCCGAGCACCGAGCAGAGGCAGAGGGAAGGCTGTGCACTGTGGTCAGCGGGCGCAGCGTTTCAAACGCCCTTCGTCTCCCGGGAGGGAATGATTTCGGGGGGCGGGGGGCGCCGAAGCTAATATCCATAGTTAGTATCTATGGAAAGCTGAGCCCCCCCAAAACTTCTCAGGGTAAAAAGCCTCGTGTGATTTCTCAGTAATTAACAGTGGGGTCCCCGCCGCGGTAAAAATAGGCCCCACCTGAAAGTCATTTCCTTTCTGGCCACCGCGCCCTTCCTGGGGCCACGAGAGAAAGTGCGGGATCCGCTTACAGAGCGCGTGGGAGGGGCCGGCCGACCGGGAGGCCAAGTGCAATCAGGAGCACAGACCCTCCTTGTTGGGTTTAACTGTTTAATCCACCACCCGTCTCAGCCAGGTCCGAGGCTCACACGCCTCCCAGATGGACTTCTGCTCCGGGCGGGGCCCTCCCAGCTCCGGCGGCCAGCGGCTCGGCTCGGCCCACCTGGCCGTTCCGCACAGGCTCGCGGGGAAGCGGCCTGAGGGGGGGTGACCTGCCGGCATCACTCAGCTAACAGTGGGGGCAGGCCTGGGAGCCTGTCACCATGACCCCCGCTCAGCACAGCTGTCCCTTCTCCTGGGCTCTCAACCATCCCCAAACCGCTCAACCATGGCCGTCCCAGGACAACAGGCATCCACCCAAGACCCCAGCAGCGCCGTGAGCCCCCGGCCCCACCAAGGTCCTCGCGGCTCCCGCCCACCCTCCGAGCCTCCTCCGGCTTCTCTTCCTGCCGTCATTTACCCGGGGGCATCCTTCCTTCTTCACTTACCCTGTGTCCTACACAGACCCGCACACGACAAAATAGTAAGTAACCTGGCGGCAGAGGCCCGGGCACAGGCCCCTGGCCCCACCCCAAGGCCGCCTCCCATTCCACACGCTCCATAAACATCTGCGCCAAATTTCGCCTCCAGGCAGATTGAAACCTTCATCCTCAGTAAAAGCGCACCCACGCTGGTCTAGACAGCAGGAAGGACGGAAGGCCCGGCGTCAGGCTAAGGGGCTACGTGTGCTTGTCCCGGGGAGACGTGTGCGGGGTGTCAACGTGAGAGCAAGAGCAGGGAGGCCGGAGAGCAGGGAGGCCGGGCCGGAAGGTTCCAGGCCAGAGCGAGAAGGGGAGGGAGGGGCCGAGAGCAGTGGCCAGGGCTGCGGTACCGAGGCCAGGGGGGGGCTGGTGAGAGGCGAGGCTGGCAGCGCGGTGACAACTGTCCCCAAAGATGCCCGCGTCCCGGTGCCCGCAGCCCGAGCACGTATCCCCTGGAAGGGGCCTCGCAGCCCGAACACGTATCCCCTGGAAGGGGCCTCGCAACGGGGAAGGCCTGTGACGGCGGAGCAGAGCTCGGGGCGATGCAGCCCAGAGCCAAGGAATGCGGGCGCCCCTACAAGCTGAAAAGGAGACAGACCCTCCCCCGCCCCCCACCGGAGCCTCCAGAGGCTACAGCCCTGCCCCACCCCCACTCTGCTTAGCCAGTGACACCGATGTGGGGCCCCGACCCCCAGAACTGTAAGAGATGCATCTGTGTGGTCTCCAGCCGCCACGGGAGCCACGACAGGAGGCGTGGCCTTGGGGAAGGGCTGCAGCGCAGATGTCCGTTGGGTGGACCAGCCCTGGCTGGGGCAGAGCTCACCTCTCACACAGACCCGGCAAGCAACCTCTCCTCTCCCCTGCTTGCCAGCGTCTGCCATCGACGGAGCAATGCGCCCCCCCCGCCCCTCCCCCCACAGTCCTCGGCGCCACCCCAGCCTCCCAGAGGTTCATGAGCAGAACAGACTCGCAGCCCAGACACCCCACCAGCGAAGACACGCCTCCTCCTGTCCATCCCGGTGCCCCCCCCCCACCCCACCCCCCGGCACTGGCTGCAGCACCATCTTCTTTCTGGAAACGGCACTCCCCACTGCCCTCGCCATTCTCCAGAGTGACCAGACACCCTGGAATGTGCTGTCTGGGGAAGGGGGTGAGCCTCCCATCACTGGAGGGAATCCCAGGGGGACGGGGGGCGGCAGGGGGATACCTCGAAGCACCCTGGGAACTCGGAGACCCTGTGAGTCTCTGGCGGGACTTCCCCCTGGAGACACGCTCACACAGCAGTGCCCTCGTGGCATGCGGAAGGAGCCGTCTCCCCGACAGCTGTCCCCTGGCAGAGGGGCTGTGAGCGGAGGCTGGCTCCCTGCCCAGGAGACGAGAAGAGGCCCGTCTGTGACTCACCTGCTCCCGCGAGTCCTGCCAGACGGCCAGGCTGGGGCTGGAGGCAGAGGCGCCAAAACAACGCAGCGTCCTGGCAGAGGGAGCCCACCCCCAGGGCTCCCTGCACGGCCTCGCGGCTCAGGGCAGAGAGAGAGAAACCACCGGAGCCGCTCCAGCCCGGGAGTACCAGCCAGGGCTGCGCGGGAGACTCCACTCACCGCCCGGCCAGTGAGGCTCAGGGGTTGAGCATCGACCTATGAACCAGGAGATCGCGGTTCAATTCCCGGTCAGGGCACATGCCCAGGTTGTGGGCTCGGTCCCCAGTAGGGGGCGTGCAGGAGTGGCCGATCAATGATTCTCTCTCCCTCTCCCTTCCTCCCTGAAATCAATAAAAATATTTTTAAAAGTTAAAGACTCGCTTCATGGCTGAATGAAGGAGACCGCAGAGAGCCCCGTCCCCGGCCAGGACCCCCCAACAGTCACACCACACTCCCCTGATCCCTCGTCCACGTCATCATCTGATAGGCTGCCCCATTCCTGCCCGGCCGGGCCCCCGGTCTGTGCCCAGGGCATGAAGACCCGGGGTGCCCCAGAAAAGGCCCTGCCTCGCTGGGGTGGCGCCCACCTCCCCTGCACTTCACCCCATGGCCTATCACCACCCAGCTGCACCCGCCGGTCTCCTCCCGCGCTTCCAGGGGGCACGGGGACCGGACCACACCGGCCCCGCAGAGGAGGCCGCGGCCACAGGGACAGGCGGCAGCTGAGCGGGATTGTGATGGAACATGCAGAAACCGCCTCGGAGGCCGGCGTGCCCCGCGTGCCGCTGTGCAAACTCTGCCCTCGTCCTCCAGGGGCAGCGAGAGTGACAGGGAGTCAGGACCAGGGGCAGTCTCAGCCACGCCCCTCCGCCCATCACACCGCTTCCCTCCCGTGGTCTGGCCAACGCGCACCTGCTCAGTGGACTCTCAGTGGACAGTCCGTGTCCTTAAAAAGGCGCCATAACCAATGGCAGGGAAGGGACCGTGCTGGTCTGGCTCCGCCTGGGCATCCCCTTCCAGGGGCGTCCTCCTGTCCCCAGACACCAAGCCCGCCACAGGCCTGCCCTCCCGCCTCCCCCCCAGACACCAAGCCCGCCACAGGCCTGCCCTCCCCCCTCCCACCACCGTGGCCCCGGCTCTGGGGAGGGGTCCCCAGCTTCTCCAGGCGGAGGCTCCGCAGTTTTGCTCCTGCGGTTGGCCAGGGGCTCAAAGTCAGATTGAGGGGCTTGGAGCAAAGGGCAGACGTGGGGTTTCCTGCACAGGTGAGTCTGTGGCCTGACCCAGCCGGCCCCAAACTTCGGGCGTTGCAAGGAGCAGCAGGACCAAGAGGGGCCTGCGGGCACCGAGGGGTTGGCAGCTGGCTGAGCCCCCACCTCTGCTCCCCGGAAAGCCCCTCTCTCCTGAGGATGGTGGTGGGCAAGGGCGGGCCCTGGGGCCCCCTTCCTGGGATAAGAGGAGTGATACCCGCTGGTGCCAGGCTCGGTGACTGGCATTTAATGCTTCGTGTCACCTATAGCCAGGACAGTGTGATGAGGTGGCAGTGGGTACCCTACTTTACAGGAGAGGACTGGACTGGGAGAAGGCAGGCCCCGTGAGCAGCAGCGCCACCATCGGGCTCAGAGCAGCACATGGGTCCCAGCCAAAGAGGGCCTGGGGGTGAGCGCGGAGGACCTGGGGGGGGGAGCACCGAGGACCCGGGGCGGGGAGCACCGAGGACCCGGGGGGGGTGAGCACCGAGGGCCCGGGGGGTGAGCACCGAGGACCCGGGGGGTGAGCACCGAGGACCCGGGGGGGGGGTGAGCGTGGAGGACCTGGGGGGGGTGAGCACCGAGGACCCGGGGGGGTGAGCACCGAGGGCCCGGGGGGGTGAGCGCCGAGGACCCGGGGGGTGAGCGCGGAGGACCCGGGGGGTGAGCACCGAGGACCCGGGGGGTGAGCACCGAGGACCCGGGGGTGAGCACCGAGGACCTGGGGGGTGAGCACCGAGGACATGGGGGGGTGAGCACCGAGGACCCGGGGGGTGAGCACCGAGGACATGGGGGGTGAGCACCGAGGACCCGGGGGGTGAGCACCGAGGACCCGGGGGGTGAGCACCGAGGGCCTGGGGGGGTGAGCACCAGGACCCAGGGGTGAGCACCGAGGACCCGGGGGGTGAGCACCGAGGACCCGGGGGGTGAGCACCGAGGACCCGGGGGTGAGCACCGAGGACCCGGGGTTGGGGGGGGGGGGAGCACCGAGGACCCAGGGGGTGAGCACCGAGGACCCGGGGGTGAGCACTGAGGACTGCAGGCCAGCCTGGGTCCTCGCCCTGAGCGCCCTGCGGCAGCCCTACACAGCACCTACTAAGGTCCCCGACTTGGGGGAAATGCCTGCCCCTCTGGGACGCCCTCCCTGACCACCAGCTCACGAGAACCCTGGCTCCCCCCACACGCCTGCCAGTCCCGTCACCCCTCCCAGCTGGCGGAGGGTCCCGCCCAGGCTCCCGGGAGGTAATCTGATGCAGAAGAAACAAACGCCCACTCCACACCCCTCTCTGAACCGTCCTGGGGGCCGACAAGCCTGGGCCCAGCCCCGTGGGCGTCATGAACTCCGGGGCTCTCGGGTGAGGGGCACCTGGCACCCGGTCCTCCCTGAAACCACCGGGCGCTCAGGAGCAGGAAACAGCCGTCTGGAGACGCTCCCACACTCACGCATGGTGCCTGCCTGTCAGCCAGGGGCACGGCCCGGCCGGCGTGGCTCCGTGGTTGAGCACCGACCTAGGAACCAGGAGGTCACAGTTCAATTCCCGGTCAGGACACAGGCCCGGGGTGCAGGCTCAGTCCCTGGTGTGGGGTGTGCAGGAGGCAGCTGATGGATGATTCTCTCTCATCATTGATGTGTCTCTCTCTCCCTCTCCCTTCCTCTCTGAAGTAAATAAAAGTGTATTTAAGAAAAAAAGAAAGAAAAGCAACTTCTGACCGGCAAGGACTTCGGTCTTCCCGACTGAGAAGCTGCCTCCCCCTCCCCCCAATTCCTGAGTTTGAGAGCCTGGGGGACAGGCTGAGCTCTCGGGGCCACACCTTCCCTTGCTCCATCCTGACCTGGGCGGGGAGGGGCAGGGCCTGTGAGGCCTCCAGGGCTGAGGAAACTGAGGCCCAGCAGGGCGGGGAGCAGCCCAGTGGAATCCCCCCAACCTCCAGGAGCCGGCCCTCTCGCCACGGTGGACACAGCACCCCAGCACGAGAGCGGGGCCCCGACCGGGCGCTCAGCCCAGGCCCTGGGAGGGAGCATGGAGGTGCCGGGGTGAGGGCAGGCTGCAACCCCCCAGCCACAGCTTCCAGAGCACGGCTCCCGTCACGTCGCTCAAAGGAAACGCGTTGATGTGACTGTGAAGACATTCGCCACACAGAGCAAAGGTGACAGACCAGGCCACATTGGGGGCTCCCCCGGGGCGGGGGGCGATGCCAGACCTGCGACTCCCCTGGGAGGAGGGACAGAGTGAGTGACGCTCCCCAGACCCCGCCTCCCCCCTGCTCTCTGAGCTCAGCCCTCAGCCGGTTATCTTTGTGGAAAAGCTCAGCAGAACCGTCTCCTCCGAGTTGTGTTTTGTTTTTATAAGTGAGGCCGGGGCCAGGCTGCATTTTAAAAGCCTCTGTGTCACCTTGAAACGTGTTTCTTACCGCTGAGCACCCCAGCGCCCTCGAAGGCACCCCCCGTACCCCCGCAGAGGCCCGGCTGCGGGAGGGGAGCGGGGACACCGAGGCCTGGCTGCCCGGGCATCACGGTGGGTCCCCAGCCTCTGAACGGAGGGCAGCCTCGCAATGGGCGGGAAAGCAGACCTCGCCGTCCGTCTCTTTGGCGGATGGGGCGGGATCATTAGGGCCCCGAACAGCAGGCAGGGGGACAGGGAGCCCCAGCCGGCACCCACCGTCCGGTGACCTACCCCTACCGGTCCACCGGGGTCTTTCCAACGTCCTGGCAGGAAAGGAAGTGGGCGGGGCCTCTGAGCTCCCACAGCCCCTCAGGACCAGGATGCCCGCCCACTGGACTCCCGATACGTTTACTGGGCACTTTGCTAAGCACCAGGCTCGGGGCCAGCAGAGACCAGACAGACAAACACCCCACCCTCCTGGACTCCACACCCTCAGGGGCCTTGGGGACCACGGAGGTGCTCAGGGAGCCAGGACATGGGGGGCTGGGGTGTCGGGAAAGAGAAACCATCCCCACGGGTCTGTCTCCCCTCCTGTCCCACGGCCACAGCCACTGGCGTTACCGTTATTTCTACCCACGTGACTCCGCCTGCTGCTGGCTCCTTGCGCGTCAGTAAAGAAATTCATCTTAAAGTCTGGGTAACTTCACTGCCATAGGACTGGCTTCCCTGTCATCCTACACATTTTATTTTATGCTCATTATGAAAGCTACATCCTGACGAAGTCCCGTGGGCTTCTCCGGCCTTGGGTGGGGGGCTCTGTGGCACCGGGAGAGCAGGACCCCTGTGCCAGGCTGGGAGTCCTTGGAGCCGGGCCCACCACGCATCACAAAGAACCAACACAGGAACCAAATCAACACGGGATACCCCACCCACCCAACAGTCAGAGGACGAGTCCGAACGCGGCTCCGATGGCCTAGGTGGTTCTGAGTGAACAGACCGCGGAGAGCAGGACGCGTAGTGAGAACAAGGGCTTACCCGGCCAGCGGGGCAGCTGATGGGGAGAGGTGCCCAAGAGCAGGAGGAGGCGAAGCACTTGGACTTGAAAGGCAAACTGCCCACCTCGGGGAAGGCAGGGCTTGGGCAGGGGCTTCCTCCTGCTCCACCCTGGGCCAGGCTCCCAACTGACCCGCCAGGCGCCCAACTGACCCGCCAGGCGCCCAACTGACCCGCCAGGCGCCCAACTGACCAGGCACCCGACCCGCCAGGCTCCCTACCCTCCAGGCTCCCGACCGGCCAGGCGCCCAACCAGCCCGCCTGTTTCTGGTTCCCGGCCTCCTGGGCTCTGAACGACAGCCCCTCCCTTGGGTCACACCAGCAGAATCCAGGTGTTAGAAGAAAACAGAAACAGAAGCGGCTCCCTCGTCCGGTCTCACCCTGCCCCTCGGTAGGTGGGAAACCACCTTTTTCTTTTAACGTTTTTATTGGTTTTTAGAGAGAGGGGAAGGGAGAGGAATAGAGAGACAGAAACTTCGAAGAGAGAAACTTCCTGGATCGGCTGCCTCCTACACGCACCGCTGCTGGGGATCGGGCCCCCATCCCAGGCCTGTGCCTGCCCTCACTGGGAAGCGAACCGGTGACCTCTTGGTTCCGGGTCAACGCTCCACCGCTGAGCCACCCCCGCGGGGCCAGCACCACCTTTCACGCCTGGATCCTCCTCCTCCGAGCCCACGCGGGACGTTTCTTTGGGGGTGGCAACCCTGCAGCTCACCGGCAAGCGGCGAAACTCAAGGCAGACACAGCGATTCTGCGTGGCTAAGACCTCAGGCTCCATCAGAAAATGAACACGGGCCGCAGTCACAGGCCCAGCAACCTGCTTCCGGCACAGCCCACAGGGACCTGGCCGGTGCTTGGGCATCGAGGCTCCACAGCGGCTCACAACGCCGAGGGGCAGAGGCGGCCACGTGGCCACGGACGGAGGGATGGGCGGACAACAAACACCTGGTCCCCCCGAAGGACATCTGGCACGTGCCACAGCTGGGACGAACCCTGAGGACACTCCGCTCAGTGAGGTAAGCCGACACAACGGGACAGGCCCTGGAGGGTCCACTGATTGCGGGCCCAGGAGGAGTCACCTTCGTAAAGACGGAAAGTAGACAGTGGGCGCGGGGGGCGGGGGGCTGGCGGAGGGGATGCGAGTGGGTGTGTGATGGGGACAGAGTGTCAGTTTGGGACGACGGGAAGTTCTGGAGATTGTGGTGGTCACGGCTGCGCGACAGTGAATGTGCCTGCCCCTGACCTGGGCACCGAACTATGGAAACTCACGTTCTTGGTGTTTTCCCACAATTAAGAACAATAAAGAAAAAGTATAAACCCGGCCGGCGGGGCTGGGTGGCTGAGCGCTGACCTATGAACCAGGAGGTCCCGGTTCAATTCCCCGTCAGGGCACAGGCCCGGGTGGTGGGCTCGATCCCGTGTCGGGCGTGCAGGAGGCAGCCGATCCATGATTCTCATCACTGATGTTTCTCTCTCCCTCTCCCTTCCTCTCTGAGATCAATAAAAAATATATTTTAAAAAAAAGAAAAAAGCATAAAAAAATCTCTTGCGCTACAAAACACGCGCTGGGCTCAGAGCGCAGGAACCCGCAGCACCACGCGGGCACCTCGGCCTGTGGCTCAGGTGGCCCCGGGTGCAGGGACGTGCTTGTCTGGGAAGACAAGAGCCGCCTCCACTTTGCAGGGCTGTTTCCAGAACTGACTGGGGTAGCGAGTGGCGTGCGTGCTCAGCAGTGGGCGCGTGAACGGCCCCGTGGCTACCGCCGGGGTCGGGGGCACCACGCGTGGAAATGCCGAGACCTGCTATTGTGAGAGAAAGTGGAGCCAGAGGCAGGAGCCTCGAGGGGACCCTGGCAAATGCCACCTCCGGCCGAGGCCTGGGAGATGCTATCGCTGCGACGGACGCTTCAGAAACACGCAGGCGCAGCGCCACGCCAACACCCTGTGAGTTAAATGGATGCAAACAGCGCCCCCCCACCCCACCCCCCGCGCTCCCCTCTGCCCCCCTCCGCCCCACCCCCACCCCGACAGTGGCCACGGAAGCTGGGCCCTGCTTGGAGCCGGGCAGGAGCCGGGCAAGCGCTGTTGCAAGAATTATCTGCTTTTGCATGAAAATGACAGAGGAAGGAGAGTGCTGTTATTTTGAGATCTTCAAGCTGGTGTGAGAAGAAAGTAATTAAGTGATTGTCATTTTCTGTGCAAACACGGGAGCTGGCTGCCACTGAAATGCAAAATAGAGGGAACTTCTCTAACCTCAAAAGAACCTCGGAGCTGACATTTCCTCAGCTCCGGTGAGCGCTCACATGCAAGGCCCCCATGAAATGTCTCAAACGGCAACGGGGCTCAGTGGACCACAGAAGGAGAGCGCGCCCCGACCGTGGCTTAACCAGAGGCGATGCTCCTTCTGCCCCGGGCGGGCTACGGGCTCGCAGCCACCTTGCGGCCGGGAGCGTGTGTGTGTGAGTCCCGGTTTACAAGCCCTGGGGCGGTTCACATTCACACCGGAAGCCAAGTTCACACCCCCGGGAGGCTTTCAAAGGGCCCCCGAAGCCAGAGCAGGCCGGACAGATCCCAAATGTGCGACTGAGGCCCTGCTGTCCCCAGGGCACAGCCAGGGTGCCACACCCGGGGCGGTGGCCCTGGACGGCTCCTCAGGTGGCCAGCGCCCCTCGCACTCCATGACGCTCCCATGCGGCCCCGGGACTGGGAGGGGAGGGGAGGGCGAAACGGGCCGCGTGTCAGGATCTATAACAGTGATGGCGAACTCATTTTTTTGGTTGATTTTTCTTTGTTAAATGGCATTTAAATATATAAAATAAATATGAAAAATATAAGTCTTTGTTTTACTATGGTTGCAAATATCAAAAAATTTCTATATGTGACACGGCACCAGAGTTAAGTTAGGGTTTTTCAAAATGCTGACACGCCGAGCTCAGAAGGTTCGCCATCACTGGTCTATAAGTAACTGGCTCTCTGGCGGCTGAGAGAGGAGAAGGCTACACGGAGCAGGCACAGGGACGCTCGGCCCTACCCAGCTCACTCCCAGTCGCTCCCCCGCTTCACGCCCTGACGTCAGCTTCGTCAGCTTCGGGAGGCTCCGCACCGCTGACAAATTATAATAAAGTAAAATTTAAATAATGGCCGTGCTTTCGAAGGCCCGTGCGCCGGCTGCACTCCACCCCGAAGGAGCGCGCGGGAGAACGGTGCTAATTCATGGCCTCTTTAAAACACTCCCAGGAGCCCTCGCGCAGCCACAAATTAAACAGGCGCTTTATTAAAGTAAAGGGAGATTTGTGCAATGTGGGCAGGAACTTTATTAACAGGGCTGTCTTCACGCCTCCGAGCCAGGCTTCCTGACAGATGGCCGGGTCCTTTCCCTGCCCAGAGTGCTGCAGGTTCTCCCTCCCCCTTGGCCTTCGTCCTCTCACCACCCCACCTCCTGCTCAGCCGACTCTACTTGTCCTTCAGAGCCATGGATCGTCACCTCCTCCAGGAAGTCCTCCCTGACTTCCCCGGTGCAGATTCGCAGGGCACCGGATAGTCTATCTAGACCAGTGGCCCTTTAAATACAGTTCTTCGTGTGGTGACCCAACCATAAAATTATTTTCGTTGCTACGTCATAACTGTAATGTTGCTACTGTGATGAATCGTCATGTAAATATCTGATACGCAGGATGGTCTCAGGCGACCCCTGTGAAAGGGTCGTTCGACCGCCAAAGGGGTCGCGACCCACAGGTTGAGAACCGCTGGTCTAGCCCCAGTGTCCCACCAGGACAGGGGCTTTGCTCTCACTGTATCCCCAGCACCTCACGCCCTCTAGAAAGCAGCTGGTTTGAGGGCTAGCTTGAGGCCTCTTCTCACCTGCCCCGTCCTCACTGCAGACTCAGCCCTCTCTTCTCTCCCTCCGCACCCCCGGCCCCGGCCCAGCATCACCCCCTCTCTGAGCATCCACAGGTCTCACTCCACAACCCCGCCCTCGCCAGCCGGGGTCCTGGGCAGATGCCTCCTGGCCTCTCCGGGCCTCGGCGCCCACACCCAGGCCGCAGCCCTGGAGCCTCATTACGCGCCAATCACCAGCACCCGCGCCTCCACCCTCACTCGCAGCCGCGGGTTCAGCCAGTAGGAGCTGCCGTCACCTCGAGGGCCTGGCCATCTCGGCCACCCTCCTCCCCACCGGACCCCTCTGAGCTCCGCGTGCTAAGCTCAGGGGTGCGGAGGTAACTGAGCCGCCTCCCCTGCTGCTATGGGCCAACGATGCCCCCATGATAGCCATACGCTCAGTCCTAACCCCAGGCCTCAGAATGGGGCTGTTCAGAGACAGAACTGAGGCAAGGTGAGGTCAGAGGGACGGGCCCTGGTCCCACAGGACTGGTGTCCTTGTAAGTAGAGGTGATGAGGACACGGACACACACAGGGACGACCCGTGAGGACACGGGGCGGGGAGACGGCCGTCTGCACAACAAGGAGAGGCCCCGCCGGCACCTGGTCCCGGATCCCAGCCTCTGGGCGGCGCGGGGGGGAGGGGGGGTGCACTTCTGTTGTAGCCCGAGGTCTATGGCTCTTGGTGTTGGTGGCCCTCAGGGCTGGTCACCGGCAGGCATCATGCCCCTGCTCACCTTCAGGGCTCCATGCTCCCGATCGGCGCTCTGGCTCTCCAGGTTCCCCAGGCCGCGGCGAAGAGACCTCGGATAATCAGCTCGGAATCATCTCTGCTCACACCCCCCTCGACCTCCCAGCCCTGTGGACGCAGCGCCGGGCAGAGGCGGGCAGTGAGGCGGGGGGAGGCTGGTCTCCTGATGAGCAGCCACGAAGCCGAGCCATGGGCCTGGCTGCACGGCCGCACGCTCACTTTCAAGTCCATCAAAGCTCTAGTGCCCTCAGGGGATGCCCGCAGGTGAGCTGTATTTAAAATAAGCATAACAGCCCTGGCCGGTGTGGGTCGGCGGATAGACAGAGCGTCGGCCAGCAGACTGAAGGGTCCCGGGTTCGATTCCCGGTCAGGGCACGTGCACGGGTTTCGGGCTCGATCCCCAGTGGGGAGCGTGCAGGAGGCAGCCGATCAGTGACTCTCTCTACCTCTCCCTTCCTCTCTGAAATCAATAAAAAGTATCTAAAAATAAATAATAAAATAAACTAAGCATAATAAGACGTGATTTCCCAGAAACAGTTAAATTGGGACGGGCCCAGCAGTCTCACTGGGGTAGCTGGAGGCCACGACCCCAGAGGCAGAGACCAGGCTCTCTCCACCTTCGCTCTGTCCACCGTCCAGTCACCTCTCTGCCCCGAGGGCAGCTCAGGACACAGCCCAGGAGCCTCTGCACCAGCCACTCCGATCCATCAAAGGCCAGGCTGGTGGCTTCCATGAAACATCCATTTCACAGTAACACTCTGTTCCTACAGCTAAACGCGGGCACAAAGGCAGCGTCCGCTTCCCAGCGAGTCCCTTCCACGCCTGCCGGAGGGGGCGCTGCCTTGGAGGGAAACGCACAGGATTCGCGCTGCAGCCTTGCGGGCCTTTCTGGGGCCCCCTTTGCGGGTGCTCTAAGCACCATCTTAGAAAGTCTATCCCTCGCACCCAATGCCTTTTTAACATTTTGGAAAAGGACGGACGTGGTCAAGCAAACCCCGTCCCGGCTCCCGGGAGCCGTCTGCTCAGGGCCTGGACCAAGCGGAAAAAGAACATTTAGGAGATTCTGCTCAGCAAATTGGCCTCAAGTGCGTTTCCTGCGGGTTGTAGCTTTGGGCGCCGGCGCTTTCGAGCGAGGTGACACCAAGTGGGGAGCCCAGGTCCTAGGGCGGTGGCTGAGGCGGAGAAGCGGGCAGAGGGCATCCTGGGCCGAGAAACCGCGCGGAGAAACAACGATCAGGAAAACGGTCGCACGTGCGGGTTCCAGCTCCCGGCCTGCTGTTTGCCCCGCTGAGACCCAGCATCACTTCTCCCCGAGCCACAGATGGCCTGCTCCCCCAGCCCCACTGGTCCCAGCCCCTCCTCACTCTCTCCAGGGAAGCCACCGGCCTCAGGCTCCCTGCTCAGAATGGGGGGGGGGGGGGGGGCAGGAGGGCGCTAGGTAACGGGGAGTCCTGAGGCACTGGGCCCACCATGGGGCTGGGTCTGCACCCCTCGGTGTCTCTCTCTTCCCTCTTTCACCCCCCTTCCCTCCAGGAAGCTAAAGTGGCGAAGGGACTGCAGGAAGCCGCTGACCCACGGGGGGGGGGGGCGGGGGGGGCTGAGCGTCTGGCCTCACAGCACGGCCTCCAGGTCTATTTGTCCTTTTGAGTCACTGGCCTGGTTACCTCTCACTCGGGAAATTACAGCTCGGCAGCAGCACGGCTTGTCCTCCAGCCCCTGGGGAGCGAAGGGCTGGGCCCCGCTGCACCCCCGGCCGGTGACTCCTCTCAAGATGCAGGTGGGGAGGGGGTGCCTGCTCCCCTCCGTGAAGCACCCCCTCAGCACCCGGCTGCCCCTGCTGCCTGGTGGACCCAGGAAGTCAGCTCTGCACCCCCTCCCAGGGGTTCTAGTCTGGCTGGAAATGTCAGAAATGGCCAAACACCAGAGACTGGGAGTCCGCGCAGGCAGCCCCGGCAGGCGGGGGGGCCCTGGAGCAGTCAGGCCCATCAGGTGCCCCCAACATACTCATCCGCCGCCCCCAGCAGAGCCCTCACCAAGGGGGAGGGGGAAGTGCCACGGAGCTGGGGTTGTAGCCCTTTCCTGGAGAGAGAAGCACCCAGGCAGGTGCCCCCCCAGAGCACGCAGGGGCCCCACCCTGGGCAGCCTCCTCAGAACTTTGGGGAGCAGTGGTCAAGGATGAGAGTTGGGAGTCAGCCACTGGGGAGACCCCGTGAACAGCAGTGGGCAGAGATTGCCATGTCCCCTCCCCATACAACCAGCCACACACACACACACACACACACACCCACGCACGCACACGCACGCACACGCACATGCACACACGCAAACAGCTGCCACCTCCCAGCACCACCCTCCTCTTCAAACTGTAATGACCCCCAGGGCTACCTGGAGGGGACTCCAGAGTGACCATCAGTCAGCTTCCCAGGGGGGCAGGAAGAATACAAGGGGATCCCCAAGTCCTGAGGCGCAACTCCAAAAAGGATGGGGAACCTCCGCGCTGGTGGGGGAGGCCAGGGGACCCCAGCAGGAGTGGCCGTTGGAAGGAGTGAAGGGGTGTCTGCTGAACTTCCAGACGGAGGGGGCGCCGTGGCAGGGCCCACAGCGGGGCGGGGTGGAGGGGAGTTTGCAGACGCAGGTACAGAGCAAGGGGGCACCAGCTCAGTGGGTACCCAGGTCCCGGGGCATCCAAATGCATCCCACGGCCCGACCTCAAGGTAGCCGTGGGCCACACGAGGGTAACCGGGGAGAGGGGTGGCCCCAGAATCGGGGACCAAGCTGACCAGGAAAGCCCGGGAGCCCGCAGAGGTGCCCTGAGCAGGTCCCAGGCTGACCAGGCGGAGGAGGTCCTGGAGCCAAATCCCAGAACGCGCCGCTGAGCGGGGAGGTGGAGGCTGACGGGGGCGCAACACCGAGTTGGGGGATACCCTACGGGCCCGGGGGCGCCCCGCGGGGGCCCCGGATCCCAGGAACCTGCGGCAATGCGCCCCCTCTCCCCAAGTAACCGGTGGCCAGTAGGGGAGCCTCTGATCGCGTCCCCAAGTAGCAGGAACGCCCAGGTGACCGCCGGGCGGCCCGGAAGCGGGGGGGGCTCCGAGGTGTCGGGGCGGGGACCCCGGGCGCGCAGAGGTCACTTACGCTGCTGTTCTCGCCCGTCCAGTGCACCATCGCCTGGTTGTGCGTCGCGTCTCCCTTGAGCACGAACGACGAGCTGGTGAGCGAGACTTGCGCCCGCGAAGTCGCTCGGGTTCCCGGCGCCGCCCGCACCCAGCGCCCCTGGCCCGCGGCGGGGGCTCGGTCCTCGCCGGGACCTGGAGCGGGACGCGGGTCTCCGGGCTCCGCGCCGCGCTCCTGCCCGTCTCCGCCGCCACCGGGCAGGGCTCGCCCCGCGAGAGGGCTCGGCGGGGACCGGGTCAGCTGGACGGGGGGACCCCGGCGCCCGGGCTCGGGGGAGCGCCCCGCCGCCCCGCAGGCGGCCGGCGGCAGCGGCAGCAGCAGCAGCAGCAGCAGGAGCGGCCGGGAGCGCGGGGGAGCGCGGCAGCGGCGGCGGAGCCTCGGGTCTTGGAGCTCCGGCGGCCGGGCCGGGGCCCCTCGGGGTGCGCGGGGGCCCCCGGGGAGCCATGGGCGCAGAGGGGTGGCGGCGGGGCGGCTCGGACGAGGGAGACCGCTGCCGCGAGAGCCGAGGCGCGGGGGAGCGCGAGCGAGAAGCAGAGAAAGGAGCGGGGAGGGGAGGGCGCGGGAGGAGGGACTCGCCGCTCCCCGCCGCCTGCGCGCAGCCGAGGGCGCACCGCCACCTGCCGGCCGGCCCCGCGCCCGTGGAGCGAGCGCCTGGAGCTCCGGGCCGCCGGGGTCCTGGGCGCCGCCCCGCCCGCAAGGCCACAGAGCCCGGCCCCAGTCCTCTCGCCCCTGCCCCTCCTCCTCCCCTTCCTCCTGCAGGTCCTGCGCGCCCGGGGCGCTGAGGGCCAGGCGCTGGGGCACAGGCGGGAAGCCAGGCAGTTGCCAGCCCCTGGAGCTGACAGAGGAGGGAGCCAGACCACACCCAGATGGGCAGGTTATAGACAAAACAACCTCGGACCCCGGACTGGGGCACAGTGTGGGGTGGCGGAGGGAATTCTGCGCCTCGGAGGAGCTGCAGGTGGAGGCAGCCTTCCCGGCGGTGGGAGGCGCTGCAAAGGCCCGGGGGCTGCCCCGCAGAGCCTGCTCCGGCTGCTCCTCCTGTGGCTCGGCTTCGGCTTGGGGACTTGCAGTGGTTTTAAGTCCCAACTCCAGGGGCCAAGGGGCAGCCCCTGGGCATAAGGACAGACACTGGGTAGAGGGAGTGTCCAGAGGGAGAGGGTCGGGAGCGGGGTCTCACCCAGGGCAGAGCCCCCCTCCCCCCCCCCACCCCCCCCACCCCCGCATGGTCACCCCGCCTTTAGACAGATTCCAGTGCAATCTCCCAGGCACCCACCTGTGCCCCTGTTGGACTCAGAGGAAAACACAGGAGCCAGAGCTCTGCGTCCTCTGCCCCGCCAGGGGCCACCCTGCCCCATCCCCTCCCCCCACCCCCAGCGCCTCCGGAGCATTTGAGCTTTAAAAACCCTCCGGGTCAGCGTCCCTGTCACAGCAGCCTCCCAGCTGGGTCCCTGCTCCAGAGAGAGTGGGAGCCTAAGGGGCGGGGGGGGGGGGGGGGGGGGGGGCAGGGGGCGGAGAGCTTGGCCTGGAACATTGGGAGAGAGAGAGTGGGGGTTCCCTCAGCCCCACAAACACCTGAAGGCCCGGCCCTCTCTCCAACCCCCCTCAGCAGAAGTCACATCCAAGAACAGTGGGCAGGGCTCCTGCTGCGCCCAGGGCTGTGGTGGGGCGGGCAGGGCGGGCGGGGTTTGGCCAGGTGTGTCTGAGGGCGGCCTCCCTTGGAATGCACCCTCCACAGTCAGGTTCCTGCCCTGCAGGCTCTAAATCTGCGGCTCAGGAGAGGGGAGGGGGCGGCAGCTGTGGGGACACCTGGCCGGCACCTGGAGCAGAGGTCAGAAAGGGGTCAGGGCAGGGCTGCAGGGAGGGGAGCTAGAGAAGGGCTGGCTGCAGACAAGCAGACCTCCGCTGGCTTTCGGGACAGGCTGTCCCAGCAGACAAATCCGCCACAGGCCGCGCCCTCTCCCCAGCTGGGAAGCCACTAGGGCAGGGGTGGGCAAACTTTTTGACTCGAGGGCCACAATGGGTTCTTAAACTGGACCGGAGGCCGGAACAAAAGCATGGATGGAGTGTTGGTGTGAACTAATATAAATTCGAAGTAAACATCATTACATAAAAGGGTACGGTCTTTTTTTTTTTAGTTTTATTCATTTCAGGGCCGTAGTTTGCCCACGGCTGCGCTAAGGTCTCCTCTGGGCGTTGGTTTTATGGTGATGAAGGAAGGCTCAGGAAAACTTGACAGTGACAGTTACTGAGCACCTACTGTGCGCTGGGCACTTCCCTAGGGGCTGGGTGCGTCCTGGAAAAGAAGACGGGCCTCTGCTCTTGAGGGGCTGAGGGGACCGGTCCTCATCGTTAATTCCCACGACAGGCTGCGGGGCAGGTGTGACTGCCCCCGTTCTACAGACGCGGAAACAGACTCAGGCAGGCGAGTGCCCAAAGTCACCCGCCAGGCACGTCCCAGGCCAGATTCCAGCCCTGTTTTCTGGCCCCCAGGTGGCGCTCTTTCCTCCCACCCCGGTGCTTGTCATCTGAGGGCAGGGCCAGCCCTGCAGGAGACACACACATGGCCACCACCCCAGGCTCAGACCGAGGCCACAGCATCAGTAACCGGGCTGAGGTCCCCGACAGGCGGGAGGCCAGGCCCGGGATGCAGGTGGTTACACCTCACAGGTGCTCCTCCTAACGAGGTGCCAGGCGCTCAGCGGGCGGGACTGCTTGTCCTTCTCTGAATGCGAAGCTCAGAGACCGGTGACCCCCAGACCACTCAGCTCACGAACGCCGCTGGGCACGGACAGAGCGACGAAGGAGACAGACGGGGAGACGGACGGTTCCCCGTGCTCGGGAGGCACCTGCCCCGTGTGGACGGCAGCTCCTGACAGACTCACTTCACAGAGCGCTGAGTCCCGGGGAGAAGCCACGCCCGGGGCCTAGTCCGGCAGAACTGGGGAAGCGAGGACGGGCTCTGAAGGGCCTTTCCTCCCTGGCATGTCGCTGTCACAGGGTTTAGGCCCGACTTCCCTCCCGAGGATAGCATCCAGGCCGCAGGCGTATTTCCGCCCCAGGCCCAGGGAAGCAGCAAAACCAGACCAGTGACGCCCACAGCTGCCTCCGCATTGACTAATGACCCCCTGCCCTGGCGCCGGCCAATCAGTGGAGACCTGGCCCTGAAAGAGCACCTGGAGGGCTGACGGATGTTCTATTGAGACCCTCCCCTGGCACCTCCCCTCAGACTCCCACCTGCAACTGAGCAATGAGCACCCTCAGCGCAGGGGACCCCGCTGTGGGCTCTCCCTTCTGGGAGCACGCCCTCGCCCTTCCCTTCCCCTCCTGCCCCACAGGCACGCCCCTCCTAAACTCCAAGGGACCCCACGAGGCCTGCAGCCAGGGGAGCACTGGGCTGTGCCAAGGCCCGAGGCTGAGCTGTGAGTCCCACAGATGCTGGGTGGGGTGGGGTGGCCCTGCCGGAAGGTCCCCCCCCCCACCAGCAGGTCACCACCGCCCCCAGCAAGCACACTGCATTCCCACAGTCCTGTGTTTCCAATGCTGTCACCTGGCCGCTCGCTTGCTGTGTGCTCAGGCCTCAGTTTCCCCGTCTGTAAAGCGAGCAGGAGCCCCCGGGGCTCCCTCCGGAAAGGTGTCTGGGTTGGGAAGCGCCACTGAGGCTGCCGTCCTTCTCCGAGGGACCATGGCCGTTGCACATCAAGGACTGCAAAGTTCTGCAACGTAAAAGCCAGGTTGCCTTTCATTGATTCCATTTCCCCCAACTTTCTGACCCAGTGGTTCCTCCTGCAGCCAACAGCGGTAACGCCTGGCGAGCACGGCGACTGTGGAGAGGTGCTGAGTGGTGGCAGAGTTCATTCCGCCTGAGCCGGCAGCCTCAGCAGAGAATCACGCAGGGAGGTGCACCGGGTGGCAAATGGCTGGGACATGCAGGACGGTCAGTGGCTCTGAGGCCCACAGGCCACAGGTGTGTCCCTTCGGGGGTCGGGTTTCCAAGGAAAGGAGCAACGTGGTCAGAGTGGAGTTTCAGAAAGTGGATCCAGCAGCACCTGTTTGGGTTTGTGACTATGTATTAGATCAGTGGTCGCCGACCCATGGTCCGTGGTCCACTGGTGGTCCGTGAGTTCCGAAAGGTTGGCGACCGCTGGATTAGATGGATCCTCTACACCAGTGGTTCTCAACCTTCTGGCCCTTTAAATACAGTTCCTCATGTTGTGACCCAACCATAAAATTATTTTCGTTGCTACTTCGTAATTGTAATGTTGCTACTGTTATGAATCATAATGTAAATATCTGATATGCGGGATGGTCTTAGGTGACCCCTGTGAAAGGGGTCGTTCGACCGCCAAAGGGGTCTCGACCCACAGGTTGAGAACCGCTCCTCTACACCTCTCAATCTCTAGTGCAGGACAGTGTTAAAGGATGTTTCTGACTAATTGGATCAGGCAAAGACTCAAAGCCTCCAGAGACCGCTTCTGCCTACAGACTGATAGGATTCCGACTTGAATTGCCCCCCTGGCAATCGTCCTCAGGGGTGGTGAGAGTTTTTTTTCAACAGGGTGGGGCATTGCTTCTGCCTGGAGGCTAATTGTTACTTTTATTCTCTTAAGAGTCCTCAGGGCAAGGTGTTTTCCAACAGCACATGTCGACTGTCTTCCCCCCAGGCAAGGCAGATGTCTGTGTGGGAAAGATGTTCTCCTCTGTGTGAGGGAATGACTCAGCCCAGAAAACTTGGGGTGTCTGCCTTCTGAGCTCAGTCCCCTGAGTCCCCTGTCCTGGGTTCTGCTCTCACAGCTCCAGTCCACCTCACCCTCCCTCTGCCAGAGCACCAGGTGGGTGGCTCCACAGGGAATTTTGTGTGTTGGCCCTTTAAGAGGGTGTCCCAAAGTTCAGCTGCCACTCCCTGGCAGACAGCACCCCACTGCTTTTCACAGCTAGATGTTATGTGGGTACCCTCCTCAGTTCTGGTGCTCTCTGCTGGGGGGCCCAGCTTGGGGATTAGACCCCAGAGTTCTCAGTGGCACCCCCCACAGCTGAGATATCTCTCTGAGACTTCAGTGCCATCTGTGGGTGCCCAGCCAGCCCTTTCGCCCCTCCGCCCCTCCTACCAGTCTCTATGCGTCTCCACCTTCGGTCCTCGGGTACCAGGGTTCTCTCCGGCGAGGTTTCCGTTGATTATTCAGGAAGCCTTTCCGTGTTTCAGTTGTAATTTCAGCTTGTTCCTGGGAGCATGACCATGCACATCCTCCTACTCTGCCGCCATTTTCAATCTCTCTCTAGCAGCGTCTGAAATCCGGGTTTGGGGGAGAGACAAGGAGACCAGCAGGGAGGGGGTGGGGGGGTCCATGTGAGCAATGCCAGGCCTGGACAAGAGCAGTGGGGAGGGGTGCAGAGGAGGAGCACAGGAGGGTCCCCAGGCTGACTGGGCAGGGGAGAGAGAGACAGAAGTATCTGGGGACAGAGGCCCTTCCTGGGAAGGGGACGCCTGTGACAGAGCAGGTGTTCAGCTCAGGTGTTGCCTGCAGGTGTCTGGGCCTCCTGGACGCAGTACCAGGCTAGGCTGGGCGCAGTGACGAGCCACCCCAACCCGGGAACCCTGTGTCCACAAGGTCACTGCAGGTCAGGTGCCCGCTCCGCTGGCAGCTCTGCAAAGTCACATGGCAGGAGAGAGGGGAGAACCACACAGGATGTGCTGCAGGGGTCGCGCCCGGGGTCACTCCACTCCCCACAGCCCATTGGCCAGCGCCCCGGGTCACGGCCTCCACCTCCCTGCACGGGAGGCTGGCAATGCAGGGCATGAAGACATGTGGCCAGCCCCCCCCTCCCCCGTCACTGGCAGGGAGGCTCCGCAGCCTTTGGAACTGGCGCGCAGGAGAGTGCCAGGGCCGGAGACGGAGACGGGCGAGGCTGTTGAGTGCCATCCCTCGGGGAAATGCCGAAGGAAGAGATAAACCGGTCACACCACACATTCCTCCCAGGAGGTGTTTCGGAATTCCCGGAGGATGACTCGAGATTGAGTCCAAATCTCTTGTTTTCAAATATCAGATTACTTGTTGTCATGCAGACAAGGCAGGCAGACTCTTTCCTGATTTCTCGGTTTCCAGATGGCTCCTCGCGTGGCACAGGCAGCCAAAAGCAGTTGGCAAGGGCTCAGGGACCCGCTGCCCGCCCGCGCTCTGCAAGGCCAGGCCTCGCGATGAGATGATGGATCTGTCGGAGAGGCACTCAAAGCCTTCCACTCTAATCAACACTTGAAAGAGAACTCACAGGATTCTTGCCTTAAGATTCATTTCAGAAATCAAATTTTTTTGGCTACCAAACCACTGAATATGAAACGGATTTTTTTAATGTAAATGCTTTGCACACTTACATTTTTTTCACAAATAAAATTTGGGTTGAAAATCATGGCTTTCGGGATTTCAGCTCGGAGGGTGATTAAAACTTACTGCTTTCCCCGGAAAGGGCCACCCCGTAATCCAGGCTGAGGGTGGGTCTTCAGGGCCCTTTCCTGAGGCTCGTGTCCCCTGAGACTACATGGGTCATGACACTGGGGCTATGTCACTTTTTGTCCTCCACTTAGTCTCAGGGCCCAGTACAGTTCTGGGCACATAGTAAGCACTTAACAAGTATTGAGGGGGTGGTTGGATGGATGGGTGGGTGGATGGTGGATGGATGGGTGGGTGGATGGGTGGATGGATGGGTGGGTGGGTGGGTGGATAGGTGGGTGGGTGGGTGGGTGGGTGGATGGGTAGATGGATGGGTGGGTGGGTGGATGGATGGGTGGGTGGGTGGATGGGTGGATGGATGGGTGGGTGGGTGGGTAGGTGGATAGAAATCTCCCGGAAATCAGGATGCCAAATGATAACTGTTGAAGTGAACAGTTACTCAGCGGAAGTGAACAGTTACTCAGCGGAAGGGAAAGAGCAGTTGACTGAGAGTCGGGGAGCCTGGTTCCGTGTCCACGCTGCACTGACCGAGCTTCAAGAACCTGGGAAAACCCCTTCCCACAGGAGCTGCTGTGCTCCCCGCTGCTGCGGGGTCTCTGCCGCCGCCGCCTTCTCAGCTTCACGTCCCCCCGAGGAGCCCGGACTTGCCCGCAGCGCTGCCAGGTGGCAGCGCATGTCAGTGAGGCAGACTCTGTACTGGGCTGCATATCTGGCACTTTGGTCAGAAGGGGCGCGCTGTGCTGCCTGTTCTTAAAACACATAGATAGGAAGGTACTGACATCAGGCCAGGCCTTGAGATATGGTCTCATGGCCCCTTCCCGGCACTCTGTACTCTCTGTTCCTAAAACATGTATATAGGAAGGTAATGATGCTATACTGTGTCGGGAACTAATTATGTAAACAAGGCTTTGTAACTTTGTGGTTTTTGCAAATAAAAATGCTGTAATCCTGTAGTCATCACTGCAGTTCGGCCTCTGCTTTGGCAGGGTGCTGTGACTGTAGTCAGCTGGCCAGCTTAATAAAGGCTCCTAAATTTTAAATTCTGAGTTGATGGTCTATCTCGCTGAGTGAACCCATAACAACTCCACGATGGCAGTAAGCACTGGCAAGCCTTCTCCACCCTCAGCCCCGAACCCGCACAGAGGGACAACAACAGCCGTTTCCACAACTGGGAACCGCCCAAGCACGCAACAACCCGAGGTCTCTGCTCGCACCAGCTGAGCTGCTGCAGCACCAGTGGGCGCCCAGCACTCAGCCCCGGCAGCCCACCGCCCGTCCCGCGGAGGCTGGGGGCCCTGGGGGGCGGCCACGAGGACCACAGCTGCACTGCCTGGTGAAGGGCAATCACCACCAGAACAGTGGGGGGCCCGTGCCGTGCGCGCAGCTCTGTCCGTAGACATGGTCTCCCTGGAGGTTGTGTGGAAAGGCCGTGGGCCTCTGGGGATGCCCGAGCCACAGGCTCCCTGCTGCCCCCAAGGCCACGTGCGTGCACACAGGAAACAGCCTGGGAAAGGGCCGGCCAGGCGACCTGAAAACTGTCGTCCCCCCCCAACACAGGCCTTCGCCCCAGGACGGGAGGCTTGCTGGCCGGGGATTTAAGAACGGCGAGGGGCTCGCTCTGCGGAGGACGGAAGGCTGGGTGCACACGCCTGTGAGCGTGGGGATTGTGGGTGTCAGCTGTGCCTCCATAAAGCTGGTTTTAAACGAGAAAGCCGTGCCCTCTGGCTACCCACAGTCATCCCTTCAGCCGGGCCCCTGCGTGCTTGCCTGCGGGGCCCCTCCGGCCATGGGCGGCTGGCGAAGGGACTGTGAGCAGCTGGCGATGAGCGGGAGGTCGCCATGTCGCCGCTTTCCTTCCTTCACCCTCTCCGGCCTGGCAGCGCCCTGTGAGGTGGGCACGTCAAGGTCACCCCGTAACAGCCGGGAGAGTGAGGCCCGGGGGTGGGTGTGCGTTCAAGGTGACGGGATGGCCGTTGGAGCCGGCAGGGCCTCCGCACCACAGAGCAGCCTGGATGCCTCCCCAGGGCTGCCTCTCCTGATGCTTTGCTCACTGCCCCTGCCCCCCCTGGGGCCACCCTGACTGCCGCCCACCCTACAGGGCACACCTCCCCTTGGCCTGATTCCCGGGGGCCTGTGGCCCCCACCCCACCGGACCGAGGCCGGTCTAGGGGGCTGAGGTCTGTAGTGAGTTGGCCTGTGTCCCCCAGAAAGATGTGTCCCAGCCCAGCCCAGCCCCGGGACCTGTGAACGGGACCCTCTTTGGAAACAGCGTCCTGGCAGACGGGGAGGAGCCGGTCACAGAAAGGCCTGAGGGCCCAGAGTCACTGAGATGCAGAGCCGGACACTGCAGGGCGGTGCCAGGGGCAGGCGGGAGGATGGGGTCGGAGGGGGCAGGTCTTGCTTTGCCAGAGGAAGGGTTCTGGTGGAAACCGGCACACAGTGGTGTGAACTGTGACCTGTGACCACTTAGTGCTCGTGAACCGGACTCTTAAACATGCTTCCGTGGACAGCACAGCGCGGGTCCCAGTCCCATGCAAGGTGGGGTCTGCCGCGGAACCTCAAGCATCCATGGGACACACCCCCAGCACCCACAGGGACAGACCCCCGGCACCTGGAGGACAGACCCCCGCACCCGGAGGGCAGACCCCGGCACCCGCAGGGACAGACCCCCCGCACCCGCAGGGACAGACCCCGGCACCCGCAGGGACAGACCCCGGCACCCGGAGGGACAGACCCCGGCACCCGCAGGGACAGACCCCGGCACCCGCAGGGACAGACCCCCAGCACCCAGAGGGACAGACCCCCGGCACCCAGAGGGACAGACCCCCCGCACCCGCAGGGACAGACCCCGGCACCCGGAGGGACAGACCCCCCGCACCCGCAGGGACAGACCCCGGCACCCGGAGGGACAGACCCCGGCACCCGGAGGGACAGACCCCCGGCACCCGGAGGGACAGACCCCCGGCACCCGGAGGACAGACCCCGGCACCCAGAGGGACAGACCCCAGTACCCAGAGGACAGACCCTCAGCACCCAGAGGGACAGACCCCCAGCACCCGGAGGACAGACCCCCGCACCCGGAGGACAGACCCCAACACCCAGAGGGACAGACCCCCAGCACCCAGAGGGACAGACCCCGGCACCCAGAGGGACAGACCCCCAGCACCCGGAGGACAGACCCCCAGCACCCAGAGGGACAGATCCCCGGCACCCGGAGGACAGACCCCGGCACCCGGAGGACAGACCCCGGCACCTGCAGGGACAGACCCCCAGCACCCGGAGGACAGACCCCCGCACCTGGAGGACAGACCCCAGCACCTGGAGGACAGACCCCGGCACCCGCAGGGACAGACCCCCGCACCCGGAGGACAGACCCCGGCACCCGGAGGACAGACCCCGGCACCCACAGGGACAGACCCCCGGCCGTCAGAGCAGCTGGTTCTCCCGCGCCCACAGGGTGAAGTCACAGACGGTCTGAGAGAGAAGAGATCGCGGGGCTGCTCGGTGGGGCCCGTCTCAGCCACACGCTGAGCTGGGAGGCCCGATGCTGAGAGTGACCTGCACTTGAACGCTTTTATACTAAAAACACTTCAGCGGCATCCTCGCATCTGCGCCCAGAATAGCACATCCCCGAGGGGAGGGCTCAGCTCAAGTGGCAGCGGGCGCTCCCCCTGTGACAGCAGGATGCGCACTGCGCAGTGTTTCATCCTCACGGACGCCCGGGCCTCCTGGGAGCCGAGAGCCGGCGGCAGGGCCGACCACAGTGGGTGAAATCGCACACGTGAGTGAGGAGAAAGCCGATCCCGTGAGACCTGGAGGCCGACGAGCTGGGAGCCAGGTCTCCCCTCCGCGTGGACTCCGTCCCCAGGTGCACACCCTAAGCCCCCGCTGGCGCTGGGTGGCATTCGGAGGGGGCCCTCGGGAGCATCAGGACCAGAGGAGCTGAGCGCAGCCCCAGGGATGTGCCCTGAGGAGGGAGGAGGACGGTGGGAAGGCGCCGCCCCCAAGGCCAGGGAGAGAGCTCCCCAGGCCGCGCCCAGGTGGACCCCGGCGCCCAGAGCTGTGCGAAGCCCGTCTGTGCCTGAGCCCCTCCCTCTGTGGTGCTTTGTGAGCGGCCCGCTAAGACACCCCCTTTTCCCTGAGGCTTCCGGTCTGCAGCCATGACGACCGTGGGGGGCCTCGGGACACCCCCCTGGAATGAAGAGCTCTCCCAGCAGCCTGTGCAGCAGAGGCAGTGCCGCCGCAGGCTGAGTGCCGTGGAGCCCGGGCGCCCTCAGGCCTCCGCGCACAGCGCTCCGCTCTCAGGGCTGGGAGGGCCGCCCCTCCGTGCACCGGGGACCCCGGCACTGCCACTGCGTGGTGGCGGCCACGCCCGCTGTCCCCCCCTCCGGGACCGGGACGTCTCCCAGGCAGGAGGCAGCGGGGCTCAGAGCACCTGCCCCTCGCGCTGGCTGGGTGACGGTGAGCAAGTCACTTAACGCTTCCTCGCGTGCAAAACGTGTTACCAGTAGCACCTAACTAGGCGCGCTTTACTTACATTCACATCCGGATACAATAAAATGTGCCTGACAGTCGTCCTCTCTGTCCCGCGCCCTCGGTGGTAAGCAGCAGCACCGGAGGGCAGAGCCGGGCCACGGGGCTTCCGAAGGCGACACAGCCGTGCCAACCCTGAGACGGGTCCGAGAGCCTCCGGTGCCCACATCCTCCCTTCCTCCCAGAGCCACCCCGGGTCCCAAGGCAGGCCACACGGAGGTGCGGCTGGGATCCTGGTCTCAGAAGTCCCCATTCCCCTTCACGGGGGGGGGGGGGGGGGGGAAGGGGCGGGGCCGGCCCCAGCCACTTGAGGTTCTATTTGCTGTTGACCTGCAGGTAACCCCATGCCCGAGGGGGGGGCCGGCAGGGAGGGGGGACAGGGAGACAGGGGGCCGCCTCAAAGCAAGGCCTGCAGCTCCGCCCGCCCGCCTGCCCGGCAGACAGCGGGTTAGCGACAATAAAGAATTAGGAAATTCATGTTCATTTTCTGTTTAGTCAGAATTTGAATTTCAAATCAGGCCTGTGTGGGCTCAGATTGACTGCAGCCTGTCTCCCAGGGCCTGTCACTCAACGCCTGGCCCCATGGTCCACCAGCCAACACGGTGTCCAGCAGCTTTCTGGGGGGGGGGGGGGGGGGGATGGCAGCCCAGCGTAACGAGGCAGGTGCGCAGCCTCTGACCAAGAACACTTCAATTCAAGTCTCCCCGCAAATTTCGATTATACAACAGTGTTATCAATTGCAGCCTCCTGGTGCCCATGAGCTCCTCGGTCCTCATTCATCTCAGCTCAAAGTTTTTGCCCTCTGACCAACCTCCCCCCCCACCCCCCCCCCCCAGCCCCTGGCACCTGTTTCTGTGCGTCTGGCTTCTGTTCAGGTTCCACATGTAGGTGACATCCAGGCCCACCCTGTTGTCACAAAGGGCAACAGGGAGGGAGGGAGGGAGGGAGGGAGGGCGACCTCTGCCCCGGTCTTGGGGTTCGGGTCAGATCTTGGACCCGGTGGGGAGGCCGCCCTGCAGCTGCATGCTCTGTGGGCGCCGCAGTGAGGGGCGCCAGGGAAGCTCTGGGCGGTGGGCGGTGGTGAGCAGCCCGCACGGGGCTGGACATCGTGAGGCTTAGGCAGAAAGCCGGGGTCGGCGATGGGGAAGCGACAATTCCTGCTCCTGCTCGGGCCAGGCTCGGGGGCAGCTGTTGCTCGATTCTCGGTCGCCCTCAGTAACCACTGCCCTCGTCCCCCCCCGGCCCCCCCCAGTGAGGCCCTGGGTGCGGGGGACCTGCTCAGCCCCCACAGCTGCAGGGCCTGGACTTGAGCCCTGGGCTGTGGAAGTCCAATCCACGGCCCGCCCCTCGCCATGTGAGCACAGAGAGCAGGGAAAGGCTGCCTGACCAGGAAGGCTTCCCGGAGGAGGCGGCATTTTCACTGAGCACTGACAGGGGTTTAGAGCAGGAAAGGCCTCTTCCAGGAAGAGGAGAAAGCAAACTAACAGCAGAGTGAGCAGCCGGAGGGCAAAGCCGCAGGGCAAACGGAGTCCCCCAACTCCTCTCCCAGGGCAGCAGGAGAGAAGCTGCGGGAGGGAAGGACTGGCATCCTCGGCTCCTCGGCACAACGCCCTTAGGCCAGGATTGAAATTCTCTTTCCTCTTGGAAAAACATTCGGTTTCCAGCCTGCATTTTCGGCTGCCTCCGGAGGGAAGACGCAGCAGAAGGAAGGCCAGGAGGGGCGGGGCCCACGGGGCGACCGGGTGGGCAGAAGGGGCGCGGGAGAAGGGAGGCCTGGCAGGGGCCCTGAGAGGCGGGCACAGGGGAAGGGCAGGAAGACCCCAGTGCTTGGTGCCGGCCACCTGCCCTGGGCGGCTGCTGGGAGCAGGTGAGGCTGTGACCCCGGGCCGCCCACGACAGAGCACCGGCCAGGTGCAGGCACCGCTGTGTGTCCGGCCACAGAGGCCAAGTCCCAGCGGAGGATACACGGGTGATCACAGGCTCCCGAACCCAGGTCGTCCTGGCTCCTCCCCACGCGGCCCCTTTCTCACCCGCACACGGGCGTCGGGTCCAGGCCCCCGACTCAGAGGCGAGGAGGCCGAGAGCCCGATGAAGCGACAGGGAACCGAGCGCCTCTAGGAGTGACTGAAAGACGTAACCTCGTGGCCACCCCCACCCTCCCCCCAGCACCTCCTACCAAACCGCCCGGAGAGGCGCTTAGAGTCCACGTGTTTCTCCGTGTAGAAGACGCCCCCCACTTTTCCAAACCAAAACTAAGAAATCAGTATTTTAAACATGAGACAGAACACATTTTATCTAGGGATCGCCGCAGGGCATGTCCGGATGCCGGCACTCTGACAGGCAGCATGGCCTCTGTCCGGCCTCTGTTGCCTCACTGCTCTCCGCCTCATCACGCTGGTTCCAGACGTATCGCTCTCTCCGACTTCTACTGTGTCTTCCGAGTCACGGTCTGTGTATGTGAGACCCTCCTCATGAGCTGGTGGCATTTCCTCAGCTAACTCGGTGCGTGTTCTCACGGCCAAGCCTTCTCTCCTCATGAAATGGAAGCACCATTTGCCTTTCCTGTGAAGTCACTTCGCCTGCAAGCATCCTCGTCTGACGCTGAATGAGCCCCCTGGCGCTGCTCCATGACCCAAGCCTTAGCCCCTGCTCCACGTCCGCCCACTGCCGGTTCTCCTCTGAAGGCTCCTTCCTTTTTGGCATCCTCAGGAGCCGTTCTCCCTGTTTCCTCCTCTGTCTGCTCATGCGCTCAGTGGAGGAGGTCCACATGGTCCCTCTGCAGCTCTGTTTCCATGCTCTCTGCACAGGTGGTTACATTCAGTTTGAATTTTTCAGAGTAAGACAATCGCTTACCGGTATTTATCTTTTTATTTATTTGTTTATTTACTTTACATCTTTTTTGGGCTCAGAACACTCCGGTCCCTGTTGCATCTGCCACTCTCCACCTCCACCTCCACCTCCACCTCCAATTACAGCATCAGCTGCCGTCAGTAACAATAAGGCTCATATTGGAGGAAGCCTGTTTGACAAGGTGTGGGCAGCCACGCACCCTCCTGGCTTCCTCCTCAGCTGACTTTCCTGTGTAAGACGCCCCTCGATTTTCAGTCTAACGATTTTAGAAAAAAATAGGGTCTTATACATGGAAAACTACGGTAGTCACGTCCGAGCCAGGCCGGGGCTCCAGGGACTGCGAGGCTGGCGCACATGGGCAGCCATTCCTGCACAAACGCCAGTGAAAGCTGCTGCCCACCCGCTCGCTCGCTCGGGCACCGGCGGAGGCGGGGCCGCCCCTGCCCCAGGCCCTGGCAGTGAGGCCGTGACCCTCCCGGCCCCAGATGCAGGGCCAGCAGGGAGGGTGCTGCTGCTTAGGGTCCCTCGGGTGGCGTTCTCTTACCAAGAGCACCCTTTTCCCTTCGGAGCCCGTGCCTAGGGAGCTAGGCTGCCAGGTCCCTCTTCTGGGGGTGGGGGGGGCCTCCCCCTCCCCCCCGGGCACCTCGGTTTCCTCGGGGGCTGGGTTCTGGGGTGTCCCCTGTACCCAGAAACAAAGTGGGCCAAGAATGAGACGCGGCGACGGGAATGGGCACCAGGTAGCGCTAACCCACCTGGGTCCTGACACCCACAGGCGCGCGGACATAAAACGGAGATGCAACAACGCCCCCTCGCGGGGGGATCATGGGCCCGTGCGCGCTGGGCTCTCCCTCGCGGGGGGGATCATGGGCCCGTGCGCGCTGGGCTCTCCCTCGCGCTCTCCAGGACCGAGGTGCTGGCGGGCGGGGCTCTTACCTGGGGGCTCCTGGGTTGCTGGTGGAGTCCTGTTTCCCCGCCGGGGGTTGAATGGGGCCGCGCTCTGCCCCAAGCGGCGCCCACCTGGCCCTCTCGCCTGCCCACCTGCGAACCATTCACAGCCGAGTCTCCCTCGTGCTGGGCAGCTGACTCCACCTGGCGGAAACTCGCTTTTAGCTCGCCGCAGCCGGGCCCACCAGGTAACCGCCAAGGTCAAGCGCCAAGGGCCCTTCACTGCATCTCCAGGCCTTCGCAGCCGCACCCAGCTCAGGGTTTGAGAGTGGGGCCTCGGGGCCCAGCTTTAGAGTTCTGTCTACCACACCCCTCGGACCCGCGTTCGTTTGCTTTTCAATTTGCTTATTTCGGAGTTTGATGAAGGTTGAAAAGGATGCCCCCACTGAGGGATGATGATGATGATGATGATGATGATGATGGTGGTGGTGGTGGTGGTGGTGGTGGTGGTGGTGCAGCCTGCAGCAGTAGAAGGACACAGATTCTAGCTTCAGCCCCGACAGCCACATGGGAGCTAAGATTGGCCGGGAACACACAAAAGCTCTCCCTTTGTCCACCTGCATGACCCGAGCAAGTCACCCAACCTGGTGACCGACCAGCCAGCCGCACTGCGGGCCGGGGGCGGGAGGGCGTCTGCACCGAGCCTGGCCCCCGCCGCTCGGCGGGGATGAGCCTCACACCCGCGGCCCACATGCTTCGAGCCATCTGCACGGCCTCCTCCTGAGCACGCTTTGCCTCTAGACGCCACCCCCGTCCTTGCTGGGGCCACCACGTGCCGTCTGGCTTGGTCTTCGTGTGCCCCCTGGGCCAGGCCTCCCGTCCCCTTTGCTGGGAGAGTGGTCCGCTGGCTGGCCCATGTGAGGAACCACGTGTGGATCCATGAAGGGGACACTCCCAGAGCAGCAGCTTCATCGCCACGAGGACAGGGCTTGCACTGAGGTGATCACGTCCTAGACCTCAGGACTAGCTGAGCAGGCTCCCAAGAGCAGTGGCAGAGTGACCTCTGCAGCCCGCCCCTTGGAGCAGTTCCCCATGTGGCCACGAGATGGCAGCACAGGCAGGCCCCTGGGGCGGGGTGTTCCCCGGCTCCAGCATGAGCTCCTCAGGGCGGGATGCCACCTGATTTCCCCTGAGCCCCAAGAAGAGCGAGGAAATGAGGATTTGTGTCTCTTCTCAACCTCACAATAAATAACATGATCCCGGCCTTGCAGGTCGGCATATTAAGGCTCAGAGCAAGTAAGTGCCTTGCCCAAGGTCACAGCCCATGGAAATCATGGCATGTTGCTTGAAGTTTTAATACAGAAAATCTCATATATACAAACCTCCACAGTATCCCTCATCCGGCTGAACCACTATCAACATTTTGCCACTGTGTTTCTCCTATGCTCATTTTTGGCTTTTTACTAGTGATTTAAAGTAAACTCCAGACACTGTGGAAACTCGCTGTAAATACTTCCAATTTTACCTCTAAAAGACTAGGACACTTTTTCCTAATCAGCTATGTCTTCCTACAAAAGCAGCAGTAACTCGTTATTATCTAACACTGTTTATAGGCACATTTCCCCACGGGCTCACAGGTATCTTTTTTAGTTGGTTTGTTCCATCAGGATCCAAACCAGGTCCACACCTCCCACTCGATTATGTCTTTAAGCTCTTTCATCCCCAAACAGTCCAATTCCTTTTTTATCTCCATGCCCTTAATGAACAACCAGGTGTTTTCCCACAGAACATCCTAAATTCTGGATTTGGCTTTTTTCCTTCTCCTACAGGTGGCACAGGGCCTGCGTGGCACACAGTAGGTGTTCATTCAACGTTATGAATACTGAAGGGGAAGCAAAGTGAAGGAATAGAGGTTCGGTCCTCAAAAATGTGACAAGCAGCAGCACTACACGTGGGGAGACCACAGCTCCAACCCCCGGATCTTGGGGAGACCACAGGCTCCAGCCCTCGGATCTTGAGGAGACCATAGGCTCCAGCCCTCAGATTTGGGGGAGACCACAGGCTCCAGCCCTCAGTTCTTGGGGAGACCACAGGCTCCAGCCCTCGGATCTTGGGGAGACCATAGGCTCCAGCCCTTGGATTTTGGGGAGACCACAGGCTCCAGCCCTCAGTTCTTGGGGAGATCACGGCTCTAGCCCTCGGATCTTGGGGAGACCACGGCTCCAGCCCTCGGATCTTGGGGAGACCACCGCTCCAGCCCCCGGGTCTCGCAGAGAGGACTGCAGGCCCGGCAGTCCTGCAGCAGGAGCCAGGCCACAGCTCCCAGGGCCTCACTGGAGGGGCAGCCGCTGAGGGCAGCGGAGCCAGCGGCACCTCCTCTTCCGGCTCCGGCTTCTTCCAGGCCCGCGGACACTGATGACAGCTGGGTTGTGAGCTTCAGCTGTGTCTCCAGTTTTCCTAGGTGCTCTTCCTATTTCGCTCTGTTTTGTTTTATTCCAATAAAATTGAAGGTGATAGAAAAGTGCAAAGAAAACCAACATACACCCATCACCCAACATCAACACTGCCCACGTTCTGTCACATGTGCTTGCTGGGTTTTAGTTGTTATTGTGTTGCTGCTGCCGTGATTTTTAATAAAACGCAGATAGCGATGGCGTGCTCTAACCGCCACTCGCTGCTTCACCACCGGAGCAACAGCCTAAGGGGGTGGAGCCTCCAAACCGCTATTCCTCACGGACCTGCAGGGGCATTGGGGCGCTTTCGCCCTTCGCCCACCCGCATCCATCAACACTGGGCGCTTTGCGCCCGGCACCGCGCCAGGCGCTGGGCTGTAGGAAAAGAGGCCAAATGTCCGCCCCGCCCCCAAGCTGGCCGAGAGCAAAGAGCGAAGTGGGGTGTTAGAAAGGAAAACGGGCCCAAGGACCGCGAGCGCCCAAACCTGCGCACTTCCGGCGCCCCTTTCCCGCCCCCCCATACTTCCTCCCCATTGGTGTTTCCCTGACCACGCCCCGCCCACGGAGGGTCTCCTCCCACTGTTTCCTTCAACTTTCCCCGCCTCTCGTCCCGGGGCTTAGGGAGACCTCAGACCCCGCCCACCCACCGTGACCCACGGTTATTGGTGACTCCTGTCCGTCCATCAGAAGAAATACGGTCGCGAATTGGCGGGAAGAAAGTAGCAGGCACGGAGTCTGCGCGAGTTGCTTGGCCCCCCCCCGAGGGGGCGGGCCGGCGGCCTCTGCGCATGCCCGGTGCGCGCGCAGTGCCGGCGCGGGTGGCGGTCATGGCGGCTCGGTGCGTGAGGTTGGTGCGGCGCAGCCTCCCGGCCCTGGCGTTCTCTCTTAGGTAAGGGGCGCCGGCTGCCCTCGGCTGAAGGGCGCGGCCCGCGGTGCCGTCCTGCCCAAGTCTGGTCCGGGAACGGGCCGTCGTGGGCTGCGGCGTCCGCGCGGGCCTGGAGCGTAAGGGACGGGGCGCCCCGTGTGCCCGAGGCCCGCTGACCCCCGCACGCGTCCCCGGGCCGGTGTACAGCCCCCGCGTGCGCGCGCCCGGGCACGGGCAGCCTCAGTCTCGGAGCCGCCGGAACCGCGGGCCGGGCCGCCGGCAGGACGGGGCGCGTGCGCCCTGGCAGCGCAGGGCTGGGTCCCATGGGCGGGACGTTTCGTGGAACCAGGTTCGGGTCAGCGGTCCACGGGCATTTCCCACTCGGCCCGTGTTCCTGCTCCACCTCCGCCTTCCGGAGGCTGAGGTCAGAGTGCGACGGGGGCCGACCCGCCGGGGCGAGTGTAGACGGGCAGTGACTTTACAGTGGGGCCGGCCCCTTCCTTCCCTCGCGGAGCGCACCCCCTGCTCGGGGGCCCGGCGAGGATCGCAGCGAACGGAAGGGGTTCGAGGCGTGATGGCCCCAACAAGTTACATAAACAAAACGTGGGAGCGCAGGAGCAGGGACCCAGCCGGAGCGCCCGTTGTTTGTGGCTTTGCTCCTGGAATGAGCTGCCGGGAAGGACAGGACCCGTCGGCATGAACGTCTGTGCAGAGGGGCCCAGCCCGGGAGCCGGGGAGCCGGATTGCAGCCCGGTCTCTCGGGCAGCTGACCTCTCGGGGACTCAGCTTCCCTTCGGCATCTCCTGCGGGCAGCACCGCGGGGCAGGGGAGCCGTGGGCTGCGACCCTCACGCCCAGAGGGCGGAACACAGAACGACTAGAAAGTAAAACAGGTTTCACAACACCACGCTCCATTCTTGGACTGTTCGTCTTCTTAAGTCGCAAACATAAAAACACAATAAAAAGGTTATTGCTCCCCACCCCGTGAGCAGACTAATGGATCCTTCATTCCTCTCTGCCTGAGACCACACGTGCACTGGGTTTCGGGTCATGTATTTGGGTTGCGTTTCTTGCCCTGTTCCGGGTTCTGGAAAAACAGCTGATCCCACCCTTGCCTTCCTGATGAGCATTGTTTTGCGGGTAGTGTACCACGCTGCCCTGTGCGCCCTTGCACACCCTGTGTACTGGTAGCTCTCCTGTTCATGGAGGCTGTTTCCTCTATTCTGGGAGGAAAACTGAATGCAGCTCCTTCTCAGATGGGACCGTTGCATAATGAAGAAACTCCTCGGGTCCTGGTGAGGAAATCTGGGTTTGAAGGCTGTTCTGTTCTTTATTCGTGGCTTTGTGACCTTGGGCCGAATTGCTTAACCTTTTGGACGTGGGGACCAGACTGGGTCATGTTCAGTCACTTCTGCCTCCAGGATTGGTCCTAGAGCTCTGTATTTCCCTGTGCATCCCCATGCCTTCCTACCTCCTGGCCTTTCCAGGCAGCTCCCTCTTCCTGAAGTGGGTCTGCGGTCCACTCCGACTCCTGAGGTGTCACCTTTAATTTTAGAGAGGCGGGGGCGGGGGGAGGAGCATCAATTGGTTGCCTCCCATATGTGCCCCGACCAGGCTGGGAATCGGGATCAAACCTGCCACCTCTCGGTGTGGGGAACGACGCTCCAGCCACCTGAGCCGCCCGGCCAGGGCCTTACGTGAAACGCCTAGCTGTCCTTCAAAGCCCCTCTGCATGAAGCCTTTCATTTTTCCATTCTCCAAAGCTAAGAAGTATTCTATGCTGAGCCTCCCCCTTTTATCACTTTTAAACCCAAAATTAGAGTTCTTTGCGTAGATACCGCTTTTGCGTGACACCAAGTGCCCCATTCACCTTTGTGGTCAGCATCAGCTCTGGGCCTCACGTCTGCTAATAGCGGCTCCTCCAGTCCTCGGTGGGGCCTGAGGACACAGCTCAGGAGGGACGGAGAGGGGCTGGCAGGTCCCTGGGGACACGGACATCCTAGTTGCAGGTAGTGTCTACACGTCAGATGCAAGATAAACCCTTTCTCCCCCAGCGAGTCCATAGCAAATAGTCTTCAGTGACCTCAGATTGACGGTCATACCTCTGCCTTGCATGCCCTTCCCCAGGCCCACTCCTCGGCTGCTGTGCACGGCTGCAAAGCAGAACAGTGGCCAGAACTTGGAAGAGGACTTGGGTCAGAGTGACCAGAAGACGGACACTCCCTGTGCAGAGAAGACGCTCATGGAGGAGAAGGCCAAGTTGGAGGAGCAGCTGAAGGACACTATGGTAAGGCGGGCTCTGGGGGAGATGGTCAGTTGGGCGCCAGGCGAGTTCCTAGTTTGCCCAAGGACTACGGCTGGGGCCAGTAGCGTGCTCCTGCTAAGGAAGGGGCTAGAGCCCAAGGCCTGCGCGGCTCTGGCTCTGCTGTGAGACTCATGGTTACGTGCTACGTAGATTGCGTTGAGCTAAGATTTAATTGGTCTTTACGTACAAGGAATACCGGCATGGCTGCTGAAGCTGGGCCTGCGGGGAGGCAGCGGTTTGTGGGCTCGGCAGTAATGTGGATGCATGGTCAGTTCCTTCAGGATTTAAGGGCAACACCAGACATGTAGGTGCTGACATGTTCCAGCACCTTTATATATGTTAACCCTCACAGGCTCCAGTAAGTTCATTGCTAATGTCCCTGTTTACAGACGAGGAAGCTGAGGCACAGGAAAGTTAACTTCCTAAGGTCGCCTGGCTACTGAGCGCCAGCGCCAGGGTTTGAGCCTTGGAGAGCTTGCCCTCGACCATTGCACTGGAATTGCCTGAATACAGACCGAGAACGGGGTTAGAGTCACTCCCCCACCCCCCAGAGCAATCCAGTCTACTTTAAAATTGAATTGATGGGGCAAAATGTGAGATTACAGTCAAGTGGTGAGACATGGGGACGATCCCATAATTCAGATGCTTATACACAGTAAGTGCTGGAACTCAGCCATGCCTGGGCAGCAGTGAAATACAAAGGGTCATTGATGAGCCTTTATCTCTTCGCTGGGATGCGGCCTAAACTCCACCAGGCCTATGGGAACCGGTGGGTCAGCCCCTGAGGCTGCTGGGATCCCCTTACGTTGGAAACTTGGTTAAGGAAGTGAACGGTGATGAGGCCGTCAGGGCCCCGAGAAAGTGGTTTTTCTTCTTTCCCAGCTGTCACTGAGTAAGAATGGCCATGGGGCTACATAGACATCTGTCGCCTTGACGTCCTCCTCCCTCGCTGGGAAGTGACCGGGCGTAACTCACTTCTAAGTTAAGCTGCACTGTCTATAGTCCAGTCTCGGGCATAAGAATAGTTGGTGTTTGTATTTTGACTTGTGGTTTGTTGTGTCAGATTTGCTTTCCTGTGAATTTGTTCCATGCTTTATTCATGTAAGTTTCCTTTTTCTTTTTTTTAGGAAAAATATAAGCGAGCTTTGGCAGATACTGAGAACTTGCGGCAGAGGACCCAAAAATTGGTGGAGGAGGCAAAATTATATGGTAACTTTTAACACTGTATGACGCTGATCTGGAAAAATGTGGGTGTGTGTGTATCAGAAAGATCAGCCAGGGCGGGCGCCTGCCGGTTGTCGTCTTCCCCTGTCCCCTCTTTTAAGGAGAAACTGGAGTTGTGACTGGCACTTAGAATCGTAAGCAGGAGGCCTCCGCTCTCCACATGGAGCCTCGGTGTGGACCTGCGGTGATCCTGGCAGGTCGGTCGGCCTCTCTGGTGTCGTTTCCTTGGCATTACCAGCACCACACTGGTACCACTGAGAGCTCCTCAGGTGCTGTCTGTGTTGTCACCTTTGAGTATTTGTCCCTGCCCTTCCCACTTTACAGTTGAGATGACTGAGGCTTCGTGACCTGCCTCTCATCACAAAGCTAGCCGTGGCCCCGCGCTCCTACTCGCTGTGCTTATTAGCCCGAGGCCGCCGTTGGGTCCTGCGGGGCGGGCCTTGGTGGAAGCAGGTGCCAGTGTGGGAGCTCTCGCCATCCCTGACTTCCCGTCGGCATGTGAACCTTTGTTTTGAAACCACAAAATTATGTAACACACTGCCTTGAATTTTGAGTGGCCTTTCTAACGTTCTGTCTTCTGTCAGGTGAAGGCGAAGTCTTGGTAACTCTTACCCCACAGTGCCCAATAGTTGCTAACATGGAACACGTGTAGTGTCCCAGGCCCTCGAAGCCTGCGTGACCCTTTTGGTCCTCCCACCGTCACTGGGAGGGGGCTGAGACCCAGCGAGGCTGACCAGGACCACACAGCAGCTAAGTCGCTGCCAGGGATGTGGTGCAGTCTGGCTGTTGGGGGGGCAGGGGTCGGGTGCTCTGCAGGAGCAGGCGGGTCTCCTGGGCGGGAGCAGGGCTGAGGGGGGTGGTTCTGCACATTTTCAGCTGCCAGTCTTCACACCTAATTAGCCCTTGTCTAAACCCAGAAAAGGCTGGGGGCGGGGGGGGGGACGGGGTGGTATTTCCTTCTCAGTCAAGCCATTGAAGTTACAGTTTTGAGTCGCCCACTCAGTTGACATGGGTGGATGCAAATGTTCTTCTTGGACTCTGCAGGCATTCAGGGCTTCTGCAAGGACTTGTTAGAGGTCGCGGACATCCTGGAGAAGGCCACACAGTGTGTCCCCAAAGAGGAGATCACAGAGGACAACCCGCACCTGAAGAACCTCTACGAGGGGCTGGTGATGACCGAGGTCCAGATCCAGAAGGTGTTCACGAAACACGGCCTGCTCAGGCTGGACCCCGTGGGCGCCAAGTTTGACCCCTATGAGCACGAGGCCTTGTTCCACGCGCCGGTGGAGGGGAAGGAGCCGGGCACGGTGGCGCTGGTGAACAAAGTGGGCTACAAGCTGCACGGGCGCACCCTGCGGCCCGCCCTGGTGGGGGTGGTGAAGGAAGCGTAGCTTTTCTCAGGCTGGGGGTTGTGGGTAATCACTGGCGGTAACTCTAAAAGGCTGGTTCGTCCGTGAATACTCCAGACCTTTCCCAAACCTTGTTGGAAAGCTTCAGTAACCAGCGGCTAACCAGGAAAGTGGGCCCATTGCACAGCTGTTACTGGACTCTAATTTGGGAGCCTGTTGATTGATTTTCAGTACATGTTTAATAGTTCACATGCTTACAGAACAGGTCGCCACTGGGCCCTCGGGTATCGTGAATAATGCTACATCTGCTCAAAGTCTGATGACACCAAAGTATTTAAAACAAATAAAAGGTCTCTGGGAACTGTGCTGTTTGGCTAGGGCCACGCCATCCGCCCTGTGCGCCTTCTGCTTCTCGCTGCCACGCGAGCTCGGCAGTCCTCAGCCCTCTGCACCTCAGTCGGGAGGAAAGGCAGGAGTGTAACTTGGTTCTTGCTCAGAACACTTGTATGTGCCTGGTGGAGGACAGGCGAGTCCATCTAATCGCCATCTGGCTGCTAAGGGACCGCCCTCTGGCTTTTCTTTGGAGGCACCTTAACCATTCTCCTCTAGAATAAGACGAATGTGACAGAATCAGTCACTCTTGTCCTGTTTTGTTCAAATACGTGTAGAAATGTTTGTGTCTTATATTCAGCCAGGTACTAATGACCTGAAGGTAGGTCCCTAGTAAGATGGTCTTTCTCAACACCCGAGGGCTGCATGCTTGGTAAATTTTAAATGTGAATGTTTAGTTTTTAAATCTATTGAAGAGGATTAAAGCCCCAATGTTTATTTTCCTACTTTCTGGTAAGTCTTTTGCGTACCTTTGTGGCGATCCTTACTAAGGGGAGCGTGACTTGGCTGTGTGCCCGACACATACACGCAGACACGTGTTTGCTTCCATCCGTGCCCTGCAGGCTGGCGTGGGACTGGCCTGCTCCGGGTGGACGTGTCTGCCTAAGGACCGTGACGGGACCACACACCCAGGACCCACGGCAGGAAAGTCTGCGGAAGCTGGCCTGTGACTCGCCATAGGACCCTCCGTATCTGTTACAAACAAAAAACAGCTGCTACTGCCTTGGCCTAAGGGGTGCGGAGAAAATATGAGGCAATTTTACTTGGCTGATCATTTTGAAAGATGTAATATTCCTGTAATTAAAATTTCAATATGTATAATTTCGAACACTTTTCTCCTTCAAATAGTTTTTTGTAAGACATCCCAGAACTAAAGGCCGGGGGCCCCCGCCTCACGCTGAGGGACGGGACTGGGAGTCTCAGCTGTGAGGGCCTCCCTTCCCTCCTGCACTCACTGGGAGGGCGGGCTGCACAGAAGTCGTTGCAGGTCACTCCTGTGCGCGTGCAGCCCTCCCGCCCTCCCTGTGTAGAGCTAGCCCAGCTGAGACAGGCAGGCAGCCCGCTCCACGGGGAACCCAGCTCCTCACTAGCCTCAGCCATCGCTTCCCATTCACCGGGGACACCACCACGCACAGCACATCCTCAGTGAGTCCACAGGTTCTGAGATGGAGGGAAACCACATAAAATGAAGGCAATTTTACCTTAGGCTACTGGGTACAAATGAGTCGGGTTCCTACAGCATCTCAACATTGTAACAAACATTTGAGGGCCTGCATACGGCTTTTACACTGGAATTTAGAGCAGTTAGCCATCCACGCTTCTGGGTTTGGCTTAAGTGCAGCCTGGGGACACGTACAGTGTAGACAGTCCAGGCAGCGCTCCGTCCACTGACGGCCCTTGGCAGCCCGGCCTGCTCCGTGGACATGCTTTTGCTGGTGCCTTACAGGGCGCAAGGGCTGGCATGAGGGTTTCCTCTTAACAGAAAGCAAGGCTGAGTGAAGGAGCTGGTTTGACAAGTGCCAGCTAACGTGCCCGTGCTGTCCCCCACCCGCGTCTGAGAGCTGGCCCTGGAAGGCTGCCTCAGGCTCGTGGAGCAGGTGCTAAGAAGCAGTCAGTGACAAGCTTTTGTTCGCAACTTGTTTAATAAGTAAAGGGCAGTAAAAACAGGTCGGCTTGAATACATTCCTGGAACGCTGCATCCAGAGAGGATTCCGAATAGCTGAGTTATGGGACTGGACTCAAAGGTTGGAGTTTAAATTTTGAAGACCTAATTCTTGGGATTGTGGTAACTTAACTTATGAAAATTAAATACAGAAATGTCAAGGCTCTTTGCTAACAGCAGGGGCAAAGACTGGCAACAGGAGTGGACGGGATAAAGGCAACCAATCAAAATCACTTCCCCTTGTAACCAAGGTAACACTTTAACATAAATTATACATTCATTGTGGTGTTTTAAAACAGCCACACCTAAATAAGTTCTTCACGCCATCAAAAGATAAGCACCCTCAAACCTCCAGCACCACGCATTCACTTGGCAGCTCTCGACTGGCCACAGCTACTGGGGCGCCTGCTTCTCCAGCTTAATGAAGCCTGGCAACCCCCGTATAGAAAAATAAGACGACATTTAAACCTCACCAGACCAGGCATCTGACAGAAAACCCACAAAGGATGACACCAGGTCAGCTAAAGCCAGCGGTTCTCAAAGGTTAGCTTGCACCCAGGCCGCCTGGAGGCTGGCACAAAGGGCTCCGTGGGCCCAGGACTGGGGGCTGCTGCTGGTCCAGGAACCCTGGGTGAGGGCCACCGGCGAAGCAACGGTAAGGCAGCACTGCCTCCCTCGGAGCCAGTGGCAACACCAGCCCCACGGAGGGCAGTCACCCGCAGGGGCGGTGGAAGTGGCCCTCACGCGTGACACCACCGCTCACACTTGTCAGCGAGAAGTCCTGGCTTAGCCAGCAAGGAGCGCCTCTGCCCGCAGGCCTTGCGCTTTACGACAGCCGTACACAACCCACTTGAGATGTTTCCGCTAATGCTGAGAAAGTACCCTCGGGGACAGAGATGTAGAAAGAAAGGGAAAGGCACCGTAATGAGGTCATCCTTGGAAACGATGAGGGTCTCTTTCAGACTTCACTTTAAAGTGACGTCAAGCCCAACATTCTGAGAGGTCATCTCTCCATCACTGTGCGGGCCAGAAACGGCCGGGTCTGCAGTCACCACCGACTCTAAGCGGGTCTCGGACGAGAGAACCCTGAGCAGCCCGGAAGACAAATGGCCACCCAAGTGCCACCGGAAGGTACCGTGGAAGAGGCCCCTGGAAAGACCTAGAGAGGGCTGGGCAGAGCCACGTCTGAGTCTGGGTGAGACAGTGACTCAGCAGCAACACAAGGGCCTTGGGACTAACGGCCACATGGGCCGGCCTGCCTCGCCTGGCTAGTCTGCAGGGTGCAAGGCCACCTGAAGGTCAGAGGCTTGGCCAGGCTGGTGTGGTCAGGGTTTCCCTGAAAAAGGTACTTGTAGCTGTGAGACACCAACACCAGAACACAACTTAGCCATGAACTTCCTAAAACAAGGGCTTGCAAGTAAAATGCACGTAAGTCCAAAGAGCAGCCAGCAGCTGCCCCCCAGGAAGGGGCTCAGTCCTGGCCATTGCACTGGTCCTGGCTGCCACGCTTCCCACAGCCACCCTCTACACTAGGGGGCGCTGCCCATTTCCAAACTGAAGGGGGGGTAGGGGCTCTGCCCAGCGGGCGCAAAAGGGCGCAAAAGGGGCAGTTTCGGGGTCTGGGAACTGCAAACTCAAACTGCCGCTGCCAGTAGCTAAGGGGAAGCTCATTTGGTCTCTGTTCACTACCAGCCTCTTCCTCACGGTCCAAGGAAGCTTGACCCCTGCCCTCTGGCCTCACTGCCCACCTGCCCCGCGCTGAGCCGGTGTCACAGGCAAGGCTGGCAGCCGGCGGCCAGCACAGGTGTGCACCGAAGGGAAGGGGCTCCCCGGGCCTCTCCCATCTCCACGTTCTCCACACAACACAAAGGCAAGCGTCATCTTAGCGCATTGCTTCTAGCACTGAGGTACAACATGCCTGCATCTGCTTCCCTCATGATCCGATCTAAGACTGTTACTATTGCTTCTTCCAGAGGACCGCGAGAACAACTTACATCCTAAAAAAGAAACTCAATTTGCTGAAAAAACCACCAAGGGGAAAGCGGCTGCTGTCCCCCCACCCCAGTCATTTGGCTCACACGCGCCCCAGGCTCCGCCGCTTCAGGAGGCGTCCCTGGATATCCAGCCGCTCTCCGTGAGGAAGTTTAAAATCCTTTTCTTCAGGACCTTGTCCAGGTAGCTGGGCAGGCGGCTCTTGGAGGGGATGCCCTGGCGCTTCTGGAGGTGGTCTTTGATGATGATGGTCTTGGCGGTCACGTAGCGCGCGGGGCTCAGGTTCAGGGAGCTGCAGAGCGCCTTCTCGCGGTCCGACAGCAGCTCGAAGCCCGGCAGGTTCTCGATGGCGGCGAACTCGCCGTCCTTGGCGTCCTCCCGCCCGCGCTTGGCGCCCGCCGAGTTCCGGTTCTCCTTCCGCTTCTCCCGCTTGTGCCGGGCCGCCTCGTACTCGGCCGACTCCTCCATCTTGGTGATCCCGTTGCGCCGGTACCGCTGCAGCTCCCGGATCTTGGCGCGCAGCATCTTCTCCTTGTGCATGTTCTCGAACAGGTCGTCGAACTCCTTGCAGGACATGAACTGGTAGAGCGGCCGCAGCTTCAGCCGCAGCTCCCGCTCCTCCTTGGTGATCTTGCGCTTGGCCGCCTTCTCGCGCTCCTTCTTGTCCTTGCCCAGGAAGGCGGGCACCAGGTTGTAGTCGCGGGCGATGTTCTTGCGCCGCTGCCGCTCCCGGAGCTTCCGCACGTACATGTCCACGTGCGCGCGCTTGAGCTCGATCTCCACGTCGTCGTCGTCGTAGTTGACCGAGAGCCCGCTGATGAGCGTCTCGGCGTCCTGGTCGTACTCGATCTCGTAGTCGTCGCGCAGCGGCATGTAGCCCAGCTGCTGCTGCTCGGCCACCGAGATGTCTAGGGGAGGCAAGGGGGTGGTGAGGCTGGGAGAGAGGGGGCCTCCACTGGGGCAGGTGTGGTCGGTCACCCGGTTGGGGATGGTGTCGGGGATGCAGGCCTTCCCCAGGTTGCCGTGGATGTACATGCTTACGTAATGCTCCATCACTTCCTGGGGAGTCCGGGAGGCCCCTACGTGAGCAGCCATGTCTTCCTACAACGACAAAGGTCAGAGTCATTCCCAAAGCCAGAGGTCAGACTCAGGGTCTGACAAATCCCCTCAACCTTTCCCCAAGGCGACCTGGACTCCTCCTGTCCCAGCATAACCCCTCCCCAAACAGTCCACGCCCTCTCCTGGACAAAGTGAATCCAGAGATGTGGACCCGGCGGCAGAGCTGAGACCGGAGCCCTCCTCTGAGATGCGAACTGGCTCCTGGTTCCGGGAATAGACTAGCAGGGCCCGCCTGGTGCTGGCGTTTCGCCCATTAGTGCTGCATCTGAGGTGGGAGGGTGTCTGTCTGAGTGGACACAGGTGGGCAAGGCCACAGAGCACCGGGTGCCCTGCTCCTCCCAGTCTAACCTCTTCATTCCCAGACTAGAGAACAGAGTGGTCCAGAGTTCATGGCCAGGTCCCCTGGCTACAAGAGGGACCCCATTCTACTGTGCTGCCCGCCTCTGGGCACGGAGAGGGCCCCGCCTCTGTGGCTGACACTCCCTGGCTGGGAAGCGCCTCCGAAAGGGGCGGACTCTCATTTCCGACAGCCTCTCTGAAGTCTGCGGGGCTGAGCACTCACTCTGCGAGGTCACCATGCACATCAGGGTTATTAATGGGAGGAAATTGTACAACTCCCTCAATCCTTTCCTTCTGCCAAGAGACCTCTTCCTTAACTCAACCGCCAAAGCCACTTCAGAAAGCAAGTGCCCCAGCAGCCACTCAGCGCCCGCAGCCTCCACCCCCCTCCACCTGCTCTCCTCACACACACTGCCTTCCGCCCAGCAACCCTCACCCCGCAACATTGGGGTGGTTTCTGTACCCCCACAGGCCAAACTGGAACCCAAGAAACCAGCCAATCCATGCGGCTGGGCTGATGACAAGGTGGGCATGGCAAAGAGGGAAGTGTTTGTGGTGCGGTGACCAGACCCTACATCTGAGGCCCCAGTCAGGGCCCGCGCCCCTGCAGGCACTCGAGGGCGGGGCTTACGACACAGGAACAAAGAAGGCCATGCTGGGACCTACCTTGAGCAAAGGGAAGGTCAGAGCTAGAACTCGTCCTGGTCTCATGGGGATGAAATTTACATGCTTTCTTCTTTAGAAAGTCAAGAGCCTCAACTCTGTCCGTTATATTTTCCCAGGAAGCATTTGGTCCAAAAAGAAAAACCAAAACCAAACCACACGCATCCCCAGCATCTACTGCCACTCTGTGACCCAGGCTGGCCATGTCCCACCTCTGACTGCCCAGCGGGGGTGGTGGCTACAGGCACGGTCGAGCCTAGCCCATCAGCTTCTCCGAGGCTGCAGCCACTACAGAGTAAGGATAGTTTGCAGGGGCCTCCCGGGCAAGGAAGCTGGGTGCCCTTACGGGAGGCTCGGCTCAGAGGGGCTAGGCTGCGAACCCCGCTGCATGTCAGGCATTCAGGCCCGGGCCTCGCCCCCTCCCAGGTCCAGTGAGGCCTGCAATGCAGCGCCAGCTGCCCTCCCAACGAGCCTGCCGCTCCCCTGAACCTCAGCATCAGCAATCTGCCTCCAAGTCCTCAGCAGCTCAGAGCACCACATTCGGGTAAAACTTAAATCCGGAAAGAACAGAGGGCTTCTGGCTAATCGAGGGGTACCTGACCAAACCGAGATGATCTGTTCCTGTTTTCATTTATCTCCATCAACGTCAGCACTCTGGGAGCAGAGCTCAGGCAGCAAGGCAGCCCGAGGGCAGCGGATGCGTGGGCCACGTGGGGCAGCTCCGTCCCCTCCAATGCTCACCAGGGTCTCCTGGGCCGGGCAGGCAAGAGGGCCAGTGTGGGCACTGTGCTGACACTCGGCTGTCTTTAGGTTACAGAGGGGACTTTGCTCTCGGATGTTCCATGTGAAGCCACAAATCAGAGGGTCAGGAGCCAGGCGCTCCCATGAGTACAGCCTCAGCCACTGCCCAGGACAACTAAGCCTCACTAGGAGCCAGGGCTCAGCGATTCCTGAAAGGCAAGCGCCCCTCAGGGCACCACGCCACTGAATGAGTCAGGAAAACACACAGACCCTAATCTTCAAGGCCTGTGCAACTGAGAGTGAGGGTCCTCGTGGACCAGCCCACGGACAGCACTGCTCTGGTTCTAACGGGAGTCCATGCCATGAGCTCCACCTGAGGAAGGGCGTCTAACGTGACTGACTGAGCGCCGGCTTCCGCACCCCACTGCGAGCTGGCACCTGCCGGCTCAGTCCCAGTGCCTCCTCCAGCCTTCCACGTGCCGGTGGTCACGCAGCACCGCCGCCTCCTGCGAGTGCGAGACGCGTCCTGTCACCGCACTGCGGCAACACTCCGGACAGCAGCAGACCCCTGGGGCGGCTCTCCCGCACGTGTGCCAAGGCCAAAGTGTTTCTCTGATCTGGATGGATGGATGGGTGGATGGGGAGGCAGAAGCAACAGAACTTTACTTGGGGAATGAGATTTGGGGAGAAAGTTCAACTCAAGTACAACTAAAACAGGGAACACGCTGTCCTGAAGTGCCCCTCCCCCTCACACACACAGCACACAGTGACAGCGGGGACGCAGCCCAAAGCCTACGGAAGCCGGGTTCCAGGTTTGTTCCTTCCTTCATGTTCTCTTAGAAGAAAAAGAGACTCCCACCTTCGGAAAGAGAGAGACGGGTGTGCTCCTTCTCTAAAGCCCTTGGAAAAGGGTAAGGTGTCTAAGACACGAGGCCCAGGAGGTCTCCTTTCCAAGATCCCTGGACGCTCCCTCCAGGAGAGGAAGTGAGAAGTGCTCTGGGGCCTGGCCTCCCCGCTGCCTCCTCCCGGCTCCCCGTGCTGGCCTCCAGCACCTGCCCAGGAAGAGGACGCGAACAGTCCAGAGAAATCATCGTCAATGTGGTCGGCGGCTCCCACCAGTGGGGCTGGCTCAGGGTTCTCTCCTCCGGGTTCCAGCCAGAGCCACCGCCACCGTCCTGACCTTGACACCCCCACACAGGGACTCAACGGGCCAAACCTTTGGTGGCTCCCATCAGGGAACCATGCCTCTCACGGGGCTGGCCGCCATCTAGGGTGAAATGGAAAAACACAGGGAGGCCGACGCGGACTTTCCTAAAAGCTAAACTTTGCCATTTAAAGGATGGCCCCTCATCCTTACCATCTGGGTGTGTTTAAGATCATCTTTCTCTTTGTGAAATGGCGACAGCTAATTGGCCTTTAGACATTTTTCACTATCCTTACTTGGCGAGCCTAACGTCAGCAATTTCCTTTCAACATGAACGGTCTACAAAGTCTGAAGGTCTGGGCAGTGCGCACCTGCCAGCGTCAGCCACACTCCTCCTGCCGTCCAGGGGCCTTGCAGACCCGCCCCGCCCCTCCCCCGCTGGAAATGCCTTCTCTGGGTGCAAGGGCTCTAGGGGCAGCCTTTGGGCTTCCAGTCCTGGCTCCACCCCTTAGGAGCTGACAACGGAACACACTGCTTAGCCTCTGTGCCTCAGCCGCCTCCTCTGAAGGTATTGCACGACCTACTGCACAGCACGGTGAGGACGGTGAAGTGCGGTCATGCCTGTGCAGCTGCCAGTGCCCGGCGTGGGTCCGTGTTCCCTCCATGGTGGCGCCTGTTACTGCTATGAAGCTGTTAGCTTCCTCCACAGGACACAGTCACCTCCTCCAGGAAGCCGTCAATGGGCCCAGAGCTGGGTTCCGATTCTGGCTCAGTGACCCTGGCTGTGAGAGCCTCATCCTATCAGCTTCTGCTCCTCCATCGGTAAGCCTCCTCTCGAAGGGCTTTGTCCAGACAGAAGAGAAATCACATGACAGGAAGTCTCCGTGGGAGTGCATGCCAAGGTCACCTCACCTCACCTCCTAGCACAGTGATGGCGAACCTATGACACGCGTGTCAGAGGTGACACGCAAACTCATTTTTTTGATTTTTCTTTGTTAAATGGCATTTAAATATATAAAATAAATTATCAAAAATGTAAGTCTTTGTTTTACTATGGTTGTAAATATCAAAAAATTTCTATATGTGACACGGCACCAGAGTTAAGTTAGGGTTTTTCAAAATGCTGACACGCCGAGCTCAAAAGGTTCGCCATCACTGGCCTAGCAGTTCCCACCGGCAGGAGCAACCCAGCCACACACTTTGAGGGACAGGAGACTAAATTGAGGCTGAGCAGCCCCCGAGGCCTGTCCCCACACCAGTGCCACGATGCTGATGACACAGAGGAGGAGGGCTGACCAAATGCGTCCTGGGGCTTGAAACCAGCAGAGCGAGGCCGACAGGCCGACGGGGCTGCTTCTGTCCAGACAAAGGCGCCCACCCTCTCAACTCCAGGCGCTGGGTCCGGTAAGGGACTGTGGCACCTACTTCTGGCCGGGACGGAGGATGCAGTTCAGTGTCCGCAAACGCAAAGGGCTGCTATCTTTAGCTCCACAGCCGTCCTGCTGTGCAGGTGGGCAGTTCTGACCGCCCCCCCCCCCCACCCCCTGCCCCCCCGCCCCGCAGCACTCTGAATGCGCAGCAACCCCCCCACCCCCACCCTTCTCCCTGCGGGTCTGGGCTGGGAAGCACTCTGAGGCAGCTTTACCCCCCCTTCCCCCCTGCTCTGCAGCCAGGCCTGGGGGTTGGGGGGGAGAGGAGCAGCGGGGATTTCCTTTAAGGGGTGGAAGCGACCAGAGGCCCACAGCATGGAGCTGTGGCTCCCGGGGCTCCCGGGCACCAGCACTGAGGTGGCGGAGGGGGAGCGGAGGCCTGCACAAGGCCAGGAGAGAGCCGTCTCCGAGGGACGTGGCGTGTCCTAATGGATGGGGAGGGCCCGTCCAGCTCCAAGGGCGGAGTGAGGCAGGCCGGACGTCCGTGGTCCTGGGCAGCTGCGGGGCCAGCAGACTGGGAGCCCTGGCGGGGGCACTGCCAGGATAACCCTCAGCCCTTGGCTCATGTCCAGAGTGCTTGGCATGTGTCTGCTCTCACACGCTGGCGGCAAAGGCCAGCGGGGCTCAGACTGACCTGTCACTGGCCTTGACACCTCGCAGGCAGGCTCGCTGTGAGCGGGAGACCCAGGAGGGCCCCCCAGGGCGGTGCTGTGACGGCCGCCACACCTCTCAGTCACCTCCCCGTCTCCTTCCCCAGCTGACTGGGTCCGGCCAGGCCGGTCCTGCCCTGGGAGGGAGCTGTGGAAACAGCACCTGGGACCTCAACAATCCAACCGAACTGCCACAGGACCCGCAACCCCACCTCTAGGTGTTCGCCCAACGGGACTGGAAGCAGGGACTCAACAGTAACTGTCCGCCAGGGGTGGGGAACCTTTTCCTGCCAAGGGCCGCTTGGATATTTATAACATCACCTGCAGGGCATACACAATTATCCACTTAAAACTCAGCCTGCTGTATTTGGTCAAACATTTAATCAACTCACCCCCAATGCCTTGGCAGGGCCAGACCACATGATTCAAGGGCCTTCTTTATACAGCCCGTGGGCCGGACGCCCCCCACCCCTGCTGGGCGCCTACGTTCACGGAGCATTATTCACAGCGGCCCCAGTGGAAGCCGCCCAGTGTCCACCGATGCAGGAGTGGGTCAGCGAAAGGGGTCCACCCACACGGTCAGTGCCCCTGAGCAAGGAGGGGATTTGGACCGCACTGCACGTGGGTGAACCTGGAGGCGGCGGGATGAGCCAGACACAGCAGGACAACGCTGAGTGATGCCACGGATGCGAGGCCCCGAGAATCAGGCTCAGAGACAGAAAGCAGGTGCTGGTGCCAGGGCTGGGGCGGGAGGGAGGGGTTGAATGGGGGCAGAGTCCCAGTGGGAAGATGGCAAATCCAGGAGGTGATGGTGGCGACGGCTGCCTGACAATGTGAATGAGCCTAATGCCACTGACCTGGGCCCCCAACAAGGATTACAAGGTGAATTTCCTGGTTTGTGTATTTTAGCACAAAAACAAACTTTTAAAAATAAAACAGAACTGGAGATGGAAGAGGGCATAGAAAGGATAAATGGTGATGAAAAAATAAAATAATTTTTAAAAAACATAAAGATAAAAAATAACTAAAACGTTTAAGCGGCAGGCTGCCGTCCGCCTCAGTGGTTCCTGCAGCGGGTCCCTCAGCAGCAGCAGCCCCGGCACTGAGAAGGCCCAGGCCCACGCCCAGGCCCACGCCCAGGCCCATGCTCAGGCCCTGCCCAGACCGCTGCCCAGACGACAAGCCCTCGGGTGTTGCGCACCCTGCCCAGGCCCAGAGCCACTGCTCTGCACAGCCCTTCACTCGGCTGCTTTCTCCATCCAGGCTCTTCCCTCCTCCCTCCATCCCACAGCACGTCCTAAAGTCCCACCGGCCGTCCGATGCTCATGGAAGGGGCTCACCCAGCGCACAGAGGGGCTGTCTCCCGCAGTGAAATGTGGTTCCGGGGACCAACTGTCAGAACTCCCTGGGAATCTTCCCCAGTGACCATTTCCAGACCTCCCCATGGAGATGCGCACTCAGGAGGGCTGGGTGTCCCTGGGAATCGGGATCCTCAGGTGACTGTGCTGTGCAGAGTCAGAGTGGCTCCAATTCTTTCACGCTACAGCTGCGTCCTCATTTGTAAACGAGGGACTAGGGGGCCGTGGCTGGGAGTGAGCCAACGTCCGAGGCCCAGCTTAGAGCTGGGTTCAGCTCACGCCTGCACTTGGGGTAGCTCAGTGTGAATCCGCTCCAAAGCCTGTTCCGCCGGGTGGACCGGTGCTCAGGATTTTCAACATGTGACCCCACACCCCCTTGCCTACCTGTCCTGGCCCCTGAACACACCAACCAGACTCCTGGGGCAGGGGAAGGCCCTTGTCCACACTATCCCTCCCCGGTAAGCCTTCTCCTCCTTCCACAAGGAGGCCGAGTTCACGTGACCACACAGCCATACAGGGCACAGCTGCCTCACTTCTATCGTGTTTCCGCCACCGAGCACAGGCCCCGAGTGAGGGCTGCATGCATGAGCAAGCGACTCAGTGCACAGAGCAGCACTATCTCCGCATCTGCTCTCGCCCGGCCTCTGAATGTCCACTGTCATCTACCAAAGTGAAAGGCTTTATTCATGACACTCACGGCCTCCGACAGGGAGCCTGAATGCACGGACGCAGGCGAGAATTTCACATACTTAAAAAAATGTTTTTTACCATTTTGAAACTACACTGCAACCTCAAGCAACATCACCTCCAAATGATTTTGTCTGGTTTTCTTACCAACAAGGACATGCTCCTGCATAACCACATCACGAGCAAAATTAGGAAATTTAAAAGCTGCACCGAAACCTCTGTTCCCGCTGGCTTCGCCAGTCGCCCTAACAAGCTCCTTCCGGGCACAGGGCCCGTGCAGGACCCGGCGTCATGTCTAGTCTGCCCAGTGCCTGGCCTTTGACTCTCCTCACCAGCGTGGGTTCCCCCCCGCACACACACATGCCCTCCTTCCCCGCCCTCCCCGCCACCTGACACCCTGCCCCACCATCCCTTTCTCACTCCACTCAGACGCCGACATCCATGCTGGGGAGCCCTCATCAGTCCTGGGTGATGACACCTCACAGGCCCCCCTCCCCCAGGAGGGCCCCGACTTCCCGGGGCTGCTCCCCAGCCTCTCACCGCCGTGGGGAAGCCCCGCCTGCTCAGGCTAGCGCGCACCCCTGCCTCCCACGGCTGCGCAGTCTACAGAAAACTCCACACACTCTTTAAATTCAAAATCTAGCTTCGAAGCTGGCTTGACCGCCTCCCCTGAAGTCGCCCTGACCACCACCTGCAGAGGACCAGGCCACCCTCAATCCTTCCATTCTCCCCACTCTCATCTCCCAGCCACGCAGGGGTGCACGTCTGTGCCCCTGTGACCAGGACCTGGATTTCTGGGAATCCGCACAGCACCCAGCCCTGAACAGCTGCGTAAGGTTCTCAAAACCCCAGGTGAAGGGACTGTGAGCCACTGTCCTCCTGCTCACCCTCCCCTGGTCTCAATTCACAGGCCTCCTCCCCCCACTCCCTGTCCTCTCCCGGCCGGTCATCAAACGCACAGGCACAGTCAGAGCCTGGCCTCGCTGCTCCCAGACCCTCGCGGCCACAGGGCATCCCTCAGCCTCGCCTGTTCCCGGGAAGTGTGAGCAAGTGGGGCCAGACTTCAGCCACAGCCCTCCCGCTACGGTCTCCTGAAATCACCCCTCCCAACTCCACATGAAGCAGCACAACCCCAAGGTCACAGGCCATGTGCCGTCTGAGAAACTGGAATGAACAGCCTCACCTTCCTCTACATCACTGTCCCCGATCGGCACACTGCCTTTCTCCAGACTCAGCCCAAGCCTGGCTCCTGCACTGAGACCTTCCCTGTCCCACACAGTGCCCGCCCGCCTGCTGAGCCAGGGCAACTTCTTCCTCTGCAAAGCCCTTCCAGGCCAGCCACACCTTCAGTTACCCACCGAGCTCCAGCCTCCGTGTGGCCCACATTAGTGAATGCTCTTACACCGAGAAGCCAGGGTCCAGGCTTTGGAACCCACAGGACTGCGTCTACACCCTGACTTTACCATGTGAAAAGCCAGGACATTCTGGACAAATATTAAAAACTAGTGACCTGGTGCACACATTCGTGCACGTTGAAATTAATTAGAAGGTGGCCTGCAGGGCGGGACTGGGTGAGATGGGCTGGACATGCCCTGGAGCCAACCTCCCCCCATGGCGCCTGTGGTCCCTCGGCCTGGCCTGCAGGGATCAGGCTGAAACGGCTCTCCAACATCCCCCAAGGGTCCAGGAGTGCGAGAGGGCACTCTGCAGAGTTGCTGTAGTACAGGGTGTGGAACGCAAACGCAAGTGAGCAATAAATCAAATTCTGGGCCGACAGTGCCCCAGCAACAACATAACCCAGAGCCAAAAGTGGAATTGCGCGGCTCCGCGAGGAATCAGGTGGGCCCACGAGGAATCGGGCTCCCACCTCTCTGGTTTTGGGGTTCGTCACCCAGGAACCGCTGCTGCCAAGTCACTGCAGCTCAGCAGCTCCCTGGTGGTCAGTGCGCGTCATAGCTACTGGTCGGACAGTAGCAGGGACACAGCGTATTAGCCTTTTATACGTATAGATGAGTCGCTGTTCTTTAACTACACACTAAGAAGCCACTCCAGGCTGCTGTGCAGAGTGGTGATGTGCATGGAGGAGCCTGGCCCAGAACTGCACGTGCTGAACACGGCACCCCTGGAGTACAGCACGTGTATCTACAGATCTGCTCGGAAGAGAGCCACACATCTGAGAGCTGCACATGAAGTGTCAAGGGTAGAGCAGGGAGCCCAGGGGAGCACAGCCAGAGCCCCAGAGGCCTGTGCAGGCGAGGTTGGCACGTAGAGCTCCAGCCTCCTCCGGAACCCGCCAGGGAGGAGGCCCCTGGCCCCCAGCACCCTCCTCTGGCTGCGTCTCTTCTAATAGCTGACAGGGCTCTTAGAGGGAATCCGCATTTTAATCAGCTCCCCAGGTGCTGTGTATGCACATTAAAGCCTGAAAAGTACTGCGTAGACAATGCCCCCCTCTCGGCCCCAGGCTCCCTCCAAAGCACTATAAATGTTTTAGGCCCTGGGCTTGTTTTTCGTCTATTTCCCACAATGCTGTGCGGGAGGCAGTGCAGACAGTGCAGCTAGGAGCAGACTCTGAAGTCAAACTATCCCATTCAAACCGATGGGGCTGCGAGAAGGTCCCAGGAGGCATGCACAGTGCCAGGCACTCGGCAAGGCCCGGGGCCACGCCAGCTACTTCAGCTGCTGCTGTGGAGCCTAGTGCTGTGAGGATGACGTGGGGAGGGAATGTCTGAGGCACTGACAGAGGAAGAAAGACCAGTCACGAACCATAATTTGGGAGAAGAGACCTCTAGGTAGAAGGAATGAAAGATGATGAAGGGGTAGCAGCTCAGACCCCACAGCCTCATGGGCTGTGAAGTGTAATCGAAGTCGGTCTGGAAGCCACTGAGGGACGTGATGTGACATGTCTCAGAGCACCCTGAGCTTGGTGTGGAACGGGCGCAGGGCTCGAGGTCGAAGCAGGGAGACCATATGGGAAGCTCCCGAAATGGTCAAGGCAAGAGAGATGCAGCAGCCTGGACTGCGCGCGGACCTGGCGGAGGAGCGGAGGGTGCTCAGGGCCTGCAGCCCGAGTGGCAGAGTGAGGTGAGATCTGCCCAAGGCGTCCAGAAGAGAGCAGGTGAGGACGTTGGCCCGTGGCCTCTGACATGAAGGCTGGAACGTGGGAGAGCTCCTGTCGTGCGACGTGATTACCAGCCTGAGGACAAGGACAGACCTTCCTTCCCCTCTCTCACCGCCCGTATGTGCTCACGGGCATCCGCTCACAGCATTTCAGGACCCGATGCGGCACGTAGGGGAGTGTGTAGAGCGGTGTCTCAGCTGTTGGGAGGAGAGTAAAGAATCCAGGGTGCACAATGGGTATTGGTCCCCAAAGACCGGCTCACTTTACAGAAAAGAAACAGAAGCCGTGGGAGCTTCTGTCTTCCGTGGGAGCCCGGCAGGAGAGGAGAGGCTGGTTCAGGGAAGGGGCCCATCCTGTGGGAGGATCTGGAAAGATGAAGGGCTGGGGGCACCCTGGCTTCTCATAATGCCTGGAGGCACCAACCACCCTTGGCAGTTCCGGGCCGGGACACAGCCAGCTCTTTCCTCACAAACACAGAAGACAGCGCCCTCCTGCCAAGCGGACAGGGCTGGGGAGACCCCTCCAAGAGTGCTTCTCTCCAGGGCGGCACACCAGCCTACGGCACCACCTGCTCTTGTCACCTGTCCCTCCAGAGACCCGAGACAAACCAACCCGGACAAACGCCTCCTTAGCCCGCGCTGCTTGGTGCAGCTCCCCCCCACCCCGACCACTCCCCGCACACCGTCCTGGGTGTCGTGAGGGCCCAGGAGAACCAAGCCCCTGGCCAGGCGGGGGACACGGGGCACCTGCATGCCCAGAGCGGCACACGACCAGCGGGGCCAGGAGGGCAACCTCCGTCATCAGACACGGTGAGCGAGGCCCCAGGGCGTGTGCGAGGCTGGTCTGGCCGTCGCCACCACTTTCCCCGGCAAAGCCAGCTCCTTCCCGGCGCTCCTGCTGCTCCGCAGCCTCAGGCCGGCGCCGCCTGCGCCCACCAGCTCCTCCCCAAGTCCGCGCCGCTCCGGCCTCCGGTCTGCACTCAGCAGCCACCGATGAAGTTCCTAAAGGCCAGGAACACGGCTCTGCTGCCAGAAAGCCACAGTCCCAACCCCTGTCCCGCTACTTCCTGGCTGTGTGACCTTGGGCAGGTGGCTTAACCTCTCTGCGCGTCGGTTTCCCGGGCGCACGGGGCCCGGCGAGCAGGTGCACCTCGCGTCTGCCGTCCCGAGGAGGGGACGCCCCCGGCCTCCCGCCCGGGCCGCGCAGGCCCGCCGCTCACCCAGTTCCCGAAGCCGAACTGCTCGATGGCATCCAACAGCAGCTGCTCTTCGCGGCTGGTCCAGCCGCCCTCGGCCTCCGGCCCCCACAGCGTGAAGCGCCCGCCGTCCACCAGCTGGTAGCCGTGGTAGCGCCGGTGGTGGCCGATCTCGGCGCCGGCCGAGAAGCACTCGGGGCACAGCTCGATGTCCTGGCACTCGGTGCAGCGGAAGCGCAGCGGGCTCACCTCGGCCAGGCAGTACACGCAGTACTTCTTACCGAGCTCCGCCATCTTCCCCCGCCCGCCGCCCGCGCCCGCCGCCGCCGCCGCGCCCGCCGCCCTCGGCGCCACCCGGGCCGCCGCCGCGCTCCAGCAACTGCCGCCCGCCGCCGCCGCGCCGCCCCGCCCAGGCGCCGCCGGAGCAGGCCAGCCGGGCCGCGTCCCGCCTTAGCACGCAGGCGCCCTCGGGCCCGGCCCGGCAGCCACCGCCGCCGTCGCCCCGCCGCATCGCGCAGGCGCCCGGCGCGCGCCACCGCGCGGGGGCTCGGCCCGCCGCTCTGCGCCTGCGCGCCCCTCGCGCGGGCCGGCCGCCCCGCCCAGCGCCTCCCAACGCCACGCCCCTGCCCGGGCGCTGGGAAACAGGCGGAAAGCAAGCCCGGCGGACGCGCCACGCCCTTCTCGGCGCGAGCCTACGCCCTCTCCCAATCAACGCCGCCGGTCGTCCGACAGCGGCCTCCCATTGGTTTTGATCTGCTGGAAGGCGGGGAGAAGGGGCGGGACGTCGGTGGGACGCCTGGCCAATCGCCGGGCCCACCGCGAGCGCCCCTGGTTGCCCCTGGAAACCGAACAGCCGGGAGCTGCGCTCAGCTGCGCAGGCCGAGTCCGGGAAAGATGGAAGGCCACTCGGAACAGCCTAGGGACTCGGAGAAGGAATACGGAGATGTGGCGAGCCTGGCCCCGCGGCCGTCCGGGGTCAAGGCCAGCTCTGGCCCCCAGTCCCCAGCCGAGCCTGCGGAGCCGGTAGCCGTAGAGACTTCGGAGAGAAGTTCCACCGCGGTCGAGCCCGCCGAGCCCCCGGAGCCGGCCGAGTCGGACAAGCCGGCCGAGCTCGCCGAGCTCGGGGAAGGGACGTTGGCCACCGAAGCTGAGGGGCCCGGAGAGCGAGAGGGGCCCGGAGAGCGGGAGCGGCCGGCCGAGGCCGAGGCCGAGGTCGAGCCTGAGCCTGAGAAGCCGACCGAGGAGCCAGCCGAGCCGGGGTCCGAAGGCGGGCCCGGGGCCGAGGAACCCGAGAAGAGAGAAGAGGCGCCCGAGGAGGAAGAGGCGGAGACACCCGAGGAGGCGAGGAGTAAGAAAGCCTCGTCGCAGGCTTCGGTGCGGCGGTCCGCGACCAGTCAGGAGGAGGCTGAGCGCGAGGAGCTGGAGGAGGAGGAGGAGGAGGTGGTGGAGAGCGAGGTGAGCGCGAGGAAGAGCGTGGAAGGAAGTGAGAAGGGGCTGGACGAGGAGCTCAAGGATGCGGAGTTGGAGTGGACCGAGGAGGTGCAGAGGCAGCAGGAGCAGCAGCTGCGCTCCGAGCTCCTGGAGCAGTACCGCACCCTGAGGGTGGAGCGGAGCCACTACCGGCGCTACAACATCTACCTGCAGCACAAGATCTATGAGGCGCTGCGCAAGAAGAAGGGCCTGGAAGCGGCCGAGGTGCCCGAGAAGGGCGCCGAGCCCGAGGCCCCCGAGAAGGAGGAAGCCTACCTCCACTATCTGGCCCTGCTGGAGGAGCTCAGGAAGCAGGAGGCCGACGACCTGGACTGGTACCACCAGGAGCTGGACCAGCTGAAGCAGCAGTGCAAGGAGAAGGTCTCCAGGGTGGAGAAGGAATGGCGACGATTCCAGGCACTCAAGAAGCAGGTGGTGCTGCAGGCCATGGGCAGCTGTCGGCTGAGGGGCGGTCGCCAGGCTGCCCTGCGGGAGGTGGAGCAGATCCAGGCGCTGGAGGACAAGAAGGAGAAGGAGATGAGCGCCGTGCGGCTGGAGAACGTGCAGCTGAAGCAGAGCCTCGTGCATTTTGAAACCAGGATGCGGACCCAGGAGGACACGTCCGACGGCTTGCTCCTCATCGACTTTGAGCAGCTGAAGATTGAGAACCAGACCTTCAATGAGAAAGTGGAGGAGCGAAACGAGGAGCTTTTGAAACTGCAGGGCAAGGTGAACAACAATGTGCAAATCATCACCCACGTGAAGGAAAAGTTGCACTTTGTGGATATTGAAAATATGAGCAAAAAGGCGCAGCTTTTGGAGGTCGAGGCTCAGGTGGCCCTAAGGAGGGACATCCTGACCAAGACGAAGCAAGCTCGAGACAACCTGCGGATCGACAACATCAAGCTGAACCAGAGGTGTGGGCTCCTGGGCAAGGAGTCTCTCCTCCGGGACATGGAGGAGAAGGTGGGCAGGACCGAACAGCTCCAGCAGCACTTGGAAAACCTGCAGCGCCACCACGCTGGGCTGGTTCTGTCCTGCCGGGGGGTGAAGCAGAAGATCCGGGAAGCCAGGGCCTTCCTCCCCTCCTGACGGGCTCACCTCGGCAGACGCTATTGTCGGTTAACTTTTATTCTCCATGTGTTGCCATTCTTTAAAAGGCTTGTGATATTTAGGATGGAACTACATTTTGTATTTATCTCATACTCATTCAGCTTCCAAATGAGTGAGTGCTGGGCACAAAATTGGGTTAGCAGTGGGTTTTATTATGGGGTCAAGCAAAGCAGGTCCAGAGGAACAAACAACAGGTGATGTGCCCCCCTTCTCATGAAACACTGTCGATAGTCTTTTATATCTGAGCGACTCCATCATCTCAGCGACCTGATGCTAAGGAGAACTGCCCCCTCCCCCATGTCGGAGGGGCAGCCAGTGGGCAGGATTATTAAATCTCTGCATTTATTAAACTGTGCACTCCCGAGTCAGTTTCAATTCAAACCTCATTACTCCCTTAGATTAACCTCGCTTCTGGGGTAATAAAACATCCAGGAAACGGGAAATGACACAGAGGAAAGGGGCTGGTGTTCATCTTCCCTTTGCTCAGTGAAAGGAGGCTCAGTCTGCTGAGCAATGGAAGTTTGTTTCTGGCTCAATGGCAGACTTCAAGTCTAATGAACTGTTTTCTTGGACCCTCTAAAGGAAAGCATTGATCTCCCCCAATAAATGAAGGTTTGTTTTCTAGTGAAGACAGCCGGGGCTGTGTTTTGCCAGGTGCAATATGTATGGAGTGGGGAATGCCAACTGCCCATAAGCCTTTTGTTTCCGGCGAGGCAACGGGACCCCTCTCTGCACGTGATTTTACTCTGTATCATACGTTAAAATGCCTATCATTCCTCGTGTTAATGCAAGAAATAGCTGATGGGCCCAGTTCCTTAATTCAGAATTGGTGATTAACATTTTTAGGGGTGGGGGTAATGCTTTTGGAGCTAGGGGCTTGATTTTATTCTTTTTTTAAAAAAAAATATGGTTTTATTGATTTCAGAGAGAGGAAGGGAGAAGGACAGAGAGCTAGAAACATTGATGAGAGAAACATCAATGGGCTGCCTCCTGCATACCCCTCACCGGGATCAAGCCTGTAACACAGCATGTGCCCCTCACCAGGAATTGAACCATGAACTCCAGACTCATGGGACGACACTCAACCAACTGAGCCACACTGGTTGGGCGGTTTTATTTCTTCTTAATCTTAGGTTAAATTTTGAGATGTGGGGATCTGGGATTAAAAGTATTCCCTTATCCCTAACCTTGAGAGCATCTCAAGGGTGATCTATTTTTTGGTGCTAAATACCTTTTAAGAATGGCAGAAACCCCACTCAAAGCAGATGACTCCGCTGGTCCGGGGAATGTCCCAATAGCTTTGTCTTTTGATGCATTTTGTTTTAAAGTGTTTTTCCTTTGATGGCAATAAAGGTTGACTGAAATTTCTTTTTACATCCCACATCTTGAGTACACGTGTTATCATATATACTAATCCTACCACACAGACGTAACCCCGAGGGGAGGGAAGAGCTTCACTTCCTACTCCCACTCTCCTCATCCTCTACACGTTTTGTCTCTTCTCTGCCTGTTCATTGGCGCCACAGTGAAGGAGTAAATCGCTGGCAACAGAACATTCTCTTCTTTGAGCCTCATACAAAAAGCAACACTGGGTGGCTCTGTGGTTGGGAGACTTCCGAGTGCAACTACCAATATGCCTGGTGCCTTCACCAAGCAAATGGCCTTGGTCAGCGCCCATCCCTTAGGCTCACAAGAGGGGAAGAGGTGTCCTCAGCTGACTTTGCCACGTTAGCAATTATCCAGGTCGAACCGAACACCCGCATCAGCCGTGGCCTCTGCATCAGGCAGGTCTGAGTGCCAAGATACAAGAAGCGTGAGGCTGGCATTGCCTTTTGTTGCCAATCCTCACCCAAGAGTATTTTTTCCATCGAATTTCAGAAAGAGTTTGGTCCGAGGGCTGACACTATAGCCGCTGTGCTGGCCTCGGACAAGGCTGGCCTGCTTTAGGGGCAGGTTACCACTGCCGCTCAGATTCTGTCACTGCTACAATGTTACCATTAATTAGGAGACAATGTTGGTTACTTCACAAGGTTGTTTCTAAATAGATTATACAAGAGCTTTTAATCACAATGGAATACTACTCGGCCATAAAAAAAAGAAAATTTTACCCTTTGCGACAGCATGGATGGACTTTGAGAGCATTATGCTAAGTGAAATAAGCCAGACAGAGAAAGACAAGCACCATATGATCTCACTCATATGTGGAATCTAATGAACAAACTGAACTAATAAGCAAAAGAAAGACAGACTCAGAGAGAGAGAGCAGGCAGACAGCTCTCAGGGGGTTGGGGGGCAGGGAGTGTGGAAGGATTGAGCAAAAAAAAAAAATTATAAAACCCACTTTTACTTAACAAAACAAAGATGCTGGGTACCCTTTTTACCTTGTTTGCAGAAAAGGAAAACGATGCTTAGAGAATTACAATGCTGTTCCTCACCTTCGGCTAACTGCTCCTTAAACCTGGGTTTATTTTTGAGCTGTTTAAGAAGGGCTGTTGAAACTGGGGCAGAGGCCCTGCCCCTCCATCCACAGGGAACCTCCAGGGCTCAGGCATCGGGAAGCTAGGCCTTGGCATGGCCGTGCCGGAGGAGCTGTCCTAGAGCAAGCAGGCTGCAGGGAGGAGCGGGCAGCTCCGGGATCCCTGGGACCTGAGGTCATGCCGAGCCCCGGGGGGGCGGGAGTGGGCCAGAGTTTCACGCTGCCCATCAAGGCTTCCTCTGCCAGTCCACCCGGAGATACCCTTCCTCTGGTCCAGCTGGTGGCCAACAGCTCATCTCTAGTCCACCTTGGTGTCACCTTGCCTCTCCGCCCACCTGCTGCAGTGTCCTCCAACCTGCCTTCATGGCAGGCTCCCACGCTTCAGGTGCTGGCTTTTGAACTTGCAGTTCCTCCCCTCAGTTTCAATTAGGAAAACATTCGCCAACTTCTACCCCACTGCTCCTGCAAGACCCTGAGGCTGGTGCCCAGGAGCTGGCCTGGGGCCAGCCTGGCCTGCTTCTCCAGGCCTGGTGCCTCCCACACAGGAGGGGCTCTGGGGAGCAAGTGACTCCAGGCCTCACCCCAAACCCTGCCTGTGGAGCATGGAGCCGAGGAGGCAGGCTGCCCAGGCCTGGGGGCAAGCGGGCTCTCTGCCACAGACCAGGGGGAACCCAGCCCTGCCACGCACTGGCTGCGGGAGCCCCGGCAGATCACTTGAGTCACACCTGTGAAATGGGCACAATCACAGAGCACTTAATACAGGGGTGGACAGCCAGCGCTGTGACCCCACCGTGTGGACCAAAGGGGCCACGTGCTGACCTGACAGCTCAGGGGAGGCCTGCATGGCAGACTTGCAAACTCGGAGACCTAAAGTCACCACAAAGGATGGTCTGAAATTAAACTTTAACTGAAAGCAGTTATGGTGGGCAGTTACGTCCTAGGCCAGTATCTTCACTGACCAGGTCAACCTTTACCTTCACTGAGCCTGTCTGTCTTTTTGCATCTATGATAACATACCCTTGAAGTGTCTGGGTAACTTGTGACTTCCCTTTATCTGGAGCCCCTGGGGCACAACCAACCTAATGTGCTGGGGCCAGGACAGAGACCACAGATTCCTTCATTATCATGTTAATTGATCCTGCACCCACCTAAGTGTGTGTCCATTATTTTACCTTTTATCCAATCCCAGGGGTTTCCCTGCTTTGCTTTATCCCTCCTCCTTAATCTATCACCAATGAATTTCATGTAACCCACCTACGTCCCTCCTTTGATTGGAATGTATAAATACAGATGTAACCCCGCCATTCTCCGGAGCATTATCTCAATTCGTTGAGGTTCTGCTTCCCGGCCTATGTCCACAGTTTGGCTCAAATAAACTCACAAAAATTCTTTACCGGTTTCAATGGTTTTTGCCCATCGCTCACCTCGCACGCAGCCTGTGGAGAAGAGATACAGCGGCAGCCAGGGAGCAAAGCAGGTCACTGGTGGGAAAGGTGGGGCTGCTGGGCACCATGTGGGGCCAAAGACATCGGAGTGGATGCCCAGAGCTGCTGGTCCCAGTCTCCGTGAGGATGGGTGGGGAGGCGGTCCCAGGGGGCATATTCCCAGGACAGGCATGGAGGCTGAGGTGATGTGAGGGGTGGACAGGGGGTGGCAGCATCTGGAACAGTCACAGGGGACAAACACAAGAGAGCGCAGCCCTCAGGGCTCCCTCCTGGGCCTCCTGTTCTGGCCTGACAGGCACCCCCCAGGCACCCCGGTGTGACCCACAGGATTACTCCCACTGTCTGGTGATCCTGAGGGTCGCTTCAGCCACCCCTTAAAGGGCAGTATTAATGATGTCCGCTCCACAGACAGGAACAGGGGCCCACACTAGCCCGGGGGAGAGCCCAGGGCGCCCGCTGATGGGGGGTTTGGGGGGGAGGGGAAGGCAGGGGGCGGGGGCTGGACGTCAGCACCTGGCTGGCAGGCTCCAAGCAGTTTCTGAGGAAGCAGGAACCTGACGGGCAGGCGGGGCGCAGGCTCAGGAGTGGGGGCAGGTGAGTGGCAGGTGAGTGGGAAATGCTACAGCTGGGGGCAGAGTCAAGTATGAGGGGGCAGCCAGTCCAGGGCTCCCCTTCAGCTTGGAAGGGGCGCACTAAACTCCTGAACCCCTTAACCAAATTACCCCAACAGCACCATCCTTTTGATCTCAGCGATCCTTTTAAGTGATGTTTGAAATACTGGAACAGCATAACACTCCAAGTCAAATATTTGCCATACTTTACGGTGAGAACTTCAATTTTAAACCCGACTACAGGGAATATAAGTAACAATTTTACATGAGTTTTATTTAATAAAACCATATATTTACAATTCAAAAAGTCCTAATTTGATACACTTTACTACATAAGATCAAAGGTTAACTGTACAGCAATTAAAACATGGTATGTAGCAAGTGTTAGCAGACGTTTTCTACCAGCAAACTGTTTAAAATAGTCACACTGAGCAGCTAAGGCTCTTCTACAGGGAAGCCTGGCTCTAGAAGAGGCACCGAGGCCTGGGCTGCTGTGCCCGGTCCAGGCCGGGGGCGGGAGGTGTGGGCTCCGAGGGTGGGCCTCCAGGTTTGTTCCCAGTTTTCTTAATGGATACTGGCAAGTGGAGCAGCACAGCCCTGAGCTCGGAAGCAGCCCTCTGTGCAGGGGCCACGTGCTCTGACGCGGATGAGAACTTCCTGGGCTCTGAAAGGGACAGAGCCAGCCAGCCAGCCCTCACGGGGTACCTGAGCAGGTCACAAAAACCTCTTCTGAACTAGAGACTTGTAAGTATTCTGATGACATGGAATCTTGTTTAAAAATGTAATGCAGTTCTGGCCGATGCTCAGTGGTTAGAGTGTTGGCCTGTGGACTGAAGGGTTGCAGGTTCGATTCTCGGTCAAGGGTACGTACCTTGGCTGCAGGTTCCCCAGCCCCTGTCGGGCACCTGGGGCGGGGGGCAACCAATCAATCGATGTGTCTCACTTGGTTGCTTCTCTCGCTCTCTCCCTCCCTCCCTCCCTCCCTCCCTCCACTCTCTTCCACCCTCTCTAGACATCAACGGAAAAAATATCCTCAGGTGAGGATTAAAACAACCCAAAAACTTAATGCAAATTACTATCCAAAGAGGTTCAAGCCGACGAAACCCGTTCAGGGCTGGGTCTGAATGCACAGATGCGCTCTGAGGGCCCCACCGCCAGCTGCACCACTTCCTGTCACGACAGAAGGAACATCCTATGGGCGGTAAGAAAAGGTGCAGGTCTCAGGAACAGGAAGCGGGCCATGGAAGGAAACGGGCGCCCCTGCGCAGCGGCTCAGTCGGGTGACATTCAGCATCGGGGTGTCGGGACTGGCTGCTCTGTCTGGAAGGCGCAGAGACCGAGACCGCAGGGCAGATCTCCTCCCAGAGGTCGGCGAGTCAGCACTTAAAGGCCGAGGCAGAAAGTGGTTTCCATGCTGCTCTGCAGCCTCCCTGGGGAATGCATGGGAGACAGGGAACAAAGGCAATTCCGGGGAAAGGACGCACAGAGCGCAGCCAGGACAGAGGCACGAGGGCGGCCACTGGCTGGCAACTCGCTATTGCACTGCAAGTGTCACCAGTGGACGCGGCAGACACAGAAAACCTATCAAACAGCGCACAGCCAGCTTCACCCTCCACCCTCCCCAAGGCTCCTCATTGCAGGTTACACGCTGGAAGCTGAGGGCACTCCCAACATCAGACACAGGACCAGCCTGGCGGGCGGGGGATGCTCCCTGGGCTGGGAGTCCAGCCGAGCAAGGCCAGAGCCAGACCCCAGTGCGCACCGCACGGCTGCCGGTGCCCTGCCACCGGGTCGCCCACACTCCCGAGATCAACACGCCAATGGATTATCCCGTGGGAACCTGTTTCCATAGAGAGGTGCCATCCTTTGGACCACTCTGTGCAAAAACTATTCATTTATTTGAAGTTGGATAACCAAAGTCCCTAATACAAAGTTCTCAAAATTCATCAAGGAAAATCTAGAACAAAAGAGGTGCTCATGAACTTGGGGAACCAGCTAGAATGGGAAGGTTGACGGTAAGGACACTGAAAAGGTGACAGGACTCTCTGGGCCACTGAATATGCGTGGCTCGCTTCTCGGTCCTCATGAGTCCACCTTTAAGCCAAATGTGCGAGGAGGAAACACAGGCACTCAGGGCTGCCGCTGCCGTCCAGGTGACAAAGGACAGAGGAGCATTCTGTCAGAGCAAGAGAGCAGGGCCACACACACACACACACTCACACTCACTGTGCTGTCCGCGCCTGCACACTAATGAGCAGGGCAGGCTTAACACCCTGTGACTTACAGGGAGACGGTGTCCATCTGTTTCCAGCGGCTTCAGGGCTGTCTCTGCCGCCTGGGGCCTTCTGTGTGCAGAGCTCCTCCTGCTCCCCTTCCCTCCACTGCCCCACAGGGGCCGGGCGACCTCTGGGAGCGCAGGGCTCCTGCTGGGCCTACGCGTGCATGTCAGCCCTGGCGCTGTGACTGTCAAGGCAACATGGTAAGACGTCACTCCGAGGGCAGGTGAGTCCCAGGGCGTCCACGAGAGCTCGTGTGCCTTAATGCATCTTTGGTAGGTGGGCTTTAACAACGGGACCTGTCTCTGGAGCAATTACCTCAGTAACTAAATCAGCAATCCCTCTCCCTTCAAAGTAGGTAACCAAGGGCCATAACATCTCTGAGGTCTCCCAAACACCTGCTCGTGCACCTCGGCTAAGAAAGACTACGCCCTGGCGGTAGTGACATAGAAGCAGCGCAATTTAATTATGTTTGCTGGAAAAGGGGAGAGAGCCGCCGCCCTACTTTTAAACCATGCAGTGTGCAGTGGTTGCCATGTCAATACTAGGTCATCATTCCACCGAGCTTCTTAAGGCTAAGCCTTGGTTTAATCCTTTAAAAGTTTGGTTTGTTTTAAGGCCAACTGCAGTATCAGGAACCAAACAGGAAAACAGCCCCCATTCTCAGCTGCCAGTATGTCCGCCCCAAACAGCACGGGTGCGCTGGCAGTTCTGCCCCGGTGCCGAGCGCGAGTCCGCCTGCCGCCTCAGTGTCTGAGCGACGGGCTTCCTTTCTCCATCTCCCGGCTGTCCTTCTGCAATGCCGTCAGCACCTGGAATCACAGGGCACACACTGACTACAGGTCCCAGGGGCTACCTGGTGACTGCCTCCCCTCTGCTGCTCCACGCCGGCCCCCCGCGCACCTCTCTGATGTGGAGACCATCAGGCCATCTCTGCACCAATGCCCTCCCACCCGTCCCACCAGCCACAAGACGGGGTGCAGGGCTCTCCCTCACATCCGCCCTGTGCTCCCTACTACGAAGCCAGCTGCTGCCCACTCCTTCCTGAGCTTCCCAAGGGGCTGGGCTCCCTCCTCCCTCCTCTCAGTGCTTAGTTAACACCTTTGTTTTGTAAATATTACTTCCCGCTGTGATTGTTTAATAACAGCAATGACAATAGCTATAGTTCTTGAATCCCTCGATGCCAAGCAGAGCCCTCACTCCACAAGCGCTCGCTCACAGCTGTTTACTCCGCACCAGCAGCGCAGGAAGGTAACCCCCAACAAGGTAACCCCTACCGTAAGGCACCTGAGCAACAGCGCCCACAGATGTGACTTGCTCCTACACAGCTCACCGGCTCAAACCCACATCTGTCTGACTTCCAAACCCAGGGACCCAGGGAGCACTGGTGCTGACCCACCAGCGGCCAGGCATCCACCACCTTCCTTACAAGCCACAGGGAAAGCAGGAATATTTAGGTCTCAAAAGGGGGCATCAAGGACTGATGACAGATACAAGCTGCCCCCACCTCTGCGCAAACAGCACTGCCACCCAAACAAATATCCACCTGTTTGTAAAGCTCACCAGGTCTTCCCTCGGGCACAGCCTGTAGGACTGTGCTCAGACCACAATGCCCCCTGTCGGAGCTGTGTGGAACTCCATGGTGCTCACCCCACCCCCCAGCAAGCTAACTCCTATCACTAGCCCACTATGGTGTCCAATAAACTCTGACCTCATTTTAACCAGTAATTTTAGTTCCTAAAGTATATGAAGCAAAATGTCAGATCTGGGTTTAATCCTTCCCTCTGTGTGTGTGTGCCTGTGTGTGTGTGTATGTGGCTGTGTGGCTGTGGGTAGGTGTGTGGGGGTTGTGTGTGTGTATGGGTGTGTGTGTGTATGAGGTGTGTGTATGGGTGTGTGGGGATTGTGTGTGTGTGTGTTTGTGTGTGTGTGTATGAGCTCTGTGTATGGGTGGGTGTGGGGGGTGGCCACAGGGAAGCCCCTGGGACTTGGAAGGAAGAGCAGCAGCCGTGACTGCACGTGTGGGAAGGTGAAGGAGTAACGCAGCCCAGGGAAGCGGGGGCAGGACCTCGTCCCGGAGCACCTCCCCGAGAGGAGGGGCTGGGCGAGTGCTAGTCCCCTTGGCTTCCGTCTCAGGCATTTTAAGGGGGGGGGGGGGGTTACAAATGCTGTCTACCATGCAGGGAGCACCGTGATGACAAACCAGCTGACCTCCCAGGGCCGCAGAGAGGGTGGAGGCTGAGGTGCCTCGGCCCCTGCATCTGACAGGCCCCTTGGCAGAGCCGGCCTCAGAGTCAGGTCTCCAGCGCAGGAACCACCGAGAGGGCTGCCTCCTCAGAGGACTCCACACAAGGGCTCCAAGGAAGGAACGACCAAAAGGCCCACTTACCTGAGCCCACTTCTTGTTGCGACTCTGCATCTGAACTGCAGCGATGGAGGCAAAAACCTCTCCTGCGGGCAGGTCCTCGGGCAGCCTGGTGAGGAACTGGGCGACGTGGATGAAGTCCATCCTGGTCAGGATGTCCTCGAACAGCCTCAGGATGCCCAGGGCCGTGCGGAACAGGAACTCCTCCCCATCTCGGCAGAACACGTCCCAGATGCGGCAGGCCAGGTCGAGGGGCAGAGACTTGCTGTACAAGGTAAAGATCCTGCAGAGAGTGGAGCGCTTCAGGGGGGCTGGCAGACAAGGAACCCTGAATCGGCTGGGCTCCGCTCCATGCTCCCCAGTATGACTGTCATCTTAGATACAAACACGGGGCCGGGTGCGGGGCACAAGGCCTGTGCTCATTCCGAAGGCCAATGTGAAAAGGCTTTCACACGGAATCTCGAACAAGCACAATTCCTCATCACTGCTACTGTTGCTTCCACATGCAGCAAATATTTACCCAGCACTATGAGCTACGCTGCTGGCAGGCGCTGGACATGAGGTTACTAAGGCAGAGAGAGCATAGAGTCTGGTGAGGGGCTGAGAACAGCAAACAGAAATGCACCACTCCGTGTCCACGTGCATGTGAAGAGGACTATACGCTTTCCTCCCAGTAGGGGTCAGTAAAGGAACAAAGGAAATTTTTCCAAATAAATTTGCAGATTACAAATTCTGATCTTAACAATGCAAACCATCAGATGAAGAAATTAAATACGAGTATCTCTTCCCTTAAAGAACTGTGATCGCACGCCCTGGCCAGTGTGGCTGGTGGCCGGGCGGCAGCCTGTGCACCAAAGGCCGCTAAGAGGTCTCGGTGCCCTGTCTCCAGTCTCTAGCTGGAGAGCATTCTCAATTCCACCTGGAGGACGTGATAGTTTTTCAGAAAATGAAACAGAACGGACCCAATCCACAGTCCTACCTCTTCCTGCCTGTTCACTCAGAGATCAAGCCCTCACATCTTAAACGCAGAGTCTCGAGTGAAAAGTGATCAGAAAATAGAGTAGCGATAAGAGGGAGAGTGACAACAGATATTTCTTCAACAGAACATTCTTGAGTTCAGATACGTGTGGCCTCCATTAACGACTTAGATATTCTGAACTTTACAGAATGAAGCCAACATGCGAACAATCAAGAAAGCTGTGGTCAGAGCCTGCGCCTGTGCTCAGGCCTCACCCAGGCGGTACCGTTCTCCGTGAGCCTGCGCCTGAGCTCAGGCCTCACCCAGGCGGTACCGTTCTCCGTGAGCCAGCGCCTGAGCTCAGGCCTCACCCAGGCGGTACCGTTCTCCGTGAGCCAGCGCCTGAGCTCTGAGCCCTCCTGTGGAGGCGGGCCAGCCTGTCGCCAGGCTGGCTGAAGACTGCTTCTGCTAGTCACTGTCCTTTGGTGATGAGGATGCACTGTAGCATTGAACAAACACCATTCCCTGTCCCCGGCGGGGAGGATGTGTGGATTTAACTGCGAGCAGGGGGAGGCAGGGAGGGCCAGTCTGATGTGTATGTGTGTGAGAGTGTGCACATACACACACCTGTTAACAGGATGGTCAGGGAAGAACACATCACTGACAAGTGACATTTGCATAAAGCCCTGAAGAGGAAGCCAGGAGCCAAGAGAAGGGTTGGAAAGCACCCAGGTTCCCAAGCTCTGAGGCAGGAGCAGACCTGGCAAATCCCAGGAAGAGCCAGGAAGCCCCAGGCAGAAGCCGAAAGCAGCGAAGGGGAGAACACGCGGAGAAGCTGAGGCTGGGCTGGGGCAGGGGGGCGGCCAGGCTTTACTCTACAGGACAGGGAACCGGTGGAGGTCTGTCCAGAGGAGGGCCATCCACTGTGCGGGGAGGCGCGTGTCCAGGACGCAGGTCCCGGCGGCCACTGAAACCAGGCCTGGTCAGAGCAGCTGGCAGCAGCGGGGTGGCCCGAAGTCAAGATAATCTGGACAGACCCTGCAGTGAATTTTCCTCACAGAAAATGCAGCAGGACTCAGGGGCGCTGAGCCTCCAATTTCTCATCTGTGAAGCAAACCTGGCTCTCAGTGCTTCTGATCTCAGCTGGGGGCACTGCGAGCCCTCACCAGCTGGGCCGGGAGAGCAGGCGACCGTGCCTGGCCATCTCTTGCATTCCCACAAATCTCTTGGGCACCACCGCTTTCCCCTCTCCACCCACTTTGCAGCCTCGGCTCAAACCCTGGTCTTTCTCCCTTAACCTGCCTCTGCCTACAGGCTTCCCTGTCTCCCACGTAACCTAACACTCACTTCTGGGGATAACCCACCTTCATCTTCGCCCAATCAAAAGCCTTCCACACCCCCTTGCCCCTGCAATGCTGCCCAAAGGCCTCAGCGTGGCATCCAGCACACACTGGCCCTGACCTCTCACCTGCCACCCTCCACCCTTCCCTCAGGCCCAGCGTCGCCAGGCCACCTGCTGGAGCCCTGCTAGTTCTGCACCACCACATGTCCCTATCAGGCCGTGGCTGGGGCTCATGTTAAGCTGGGTCCAGGGTCGCTGTCCTCCGCCTGCTTCAGAGACACACTTCATGTGCAGCACAGCATCCACGGGCATGTCTTCCTTTAGGAAAGGCTCTGCAGGCAAGCTCCGTGTCCTGCACACCACCGCCGTCCAGGTCCCAGCAGAGCCTGGCATAGCCAGACCTGGTGCTCAGTGGCACTGTTTTGTCTTCCGGTGACTGACAGGTCGCTTAACGTGTTACTAATGGGTAAATGGCGCTTTGAAAGCAAACAGGTCCAAAACACCACTTCTCCCCTGAAGGAGTTCAGAGGGACCAGGTAGGGTCACAGAAAATAAGAGTAACAAGAAAGAGCGAATGGTGCCAGCAGAGGACTGGGGGCTGGAGCTGGGAAAACAGAGGCAGCGGCGTGGGCAGCTGGGTCCTGAAAGGAGCTGGCCGTGAGGACAGTGGAACATGGGGCAGGAGGTGAGAAAACAAAAATGCGGACTTACCAATCGATTAGGTAGATGTCTGGAGTTAAGCTGTTTTTCTTGAAATGAGTAAATAATTTCGGCAAATTTTCTTCAAAGAATACCTCAAACGCAGCAAAATAAGTCAACATCTGGGGAGATAATGTGAAATACACCAGTAAACTAATTATCAGCACACATTTCCAACCTACAAAACAAGCCAACATGCTTACACCATTGGAATCCAACAGTCACCTCCTTGTGTAATCGCCAGTGACACGTTCTGACGGGTGAAGGCGAGGTGCACACAGGCCGTTCTAGCAGCGCATCTCGCCTCACCGCGCCTGTCTCACTGCGCCACAGGCCCTGCGGCGTCCCATGTCCAGCAAGCCTACCCCACGGGCTCCGATGCTGGTGAGAACTTTCCGCAGTAACGTGCCCTGTAACAAGGCGCGCCCACTGTCTCAGACACAGTCTCCTGCACCCGGAACCGGCTGCAGCGCAGTGTGAACAACTGTGTGTGCACCGGGAAAGCAGAAACCCAGGCCGCTTGCTGAGATGCTGCTTCCTGTGGTGTCGGAAACTGAACCGAGATATCTCAAGTTGGCCTGTGAGGACCCAGTGCATCCTCACAGTAACACCACGAGCTACACCTTATTATTCCTCCAAGTGCAGAGAGGAAACTGACACCAGAGAAGGTGCACAGCCTGCCAGTAAGGTCACATGAGTGTGTGGCCGGGACCTGACCCGTGTCTGTCCCTCTGCCAAGGCAGAGCCTTGGGGCTCGCTCCTCTAGAACCGGGAAGGAATTCGTGGCTGAATAATCTGACACATGCACGCTGTGCTCCCAGCCCCCAGCCTCGCCAGGGCCAGGCAGCACTGCTCCGCTCCGGCTCCAGCTCCGGCTCCAGCTCCGGCTCCAGCTCCGGCTCCAGCTCCGGCAAGCAGTGAGGGAAGAAACACGCGGGGAGGAGCGGCGGGCACAGCCGGCACTTCACCAGCACAGGCTTTCGACTGCCTGCAGGGCCTGTGGAATGCAATGCGCAGGGAGCCTGTGGAACTGCAGCTGCTGCTGGATGGGGAGGGCACCAGCGGAGAGGCAGGCGGGCTGCTCCGTGTACTACGGGGAGGCATGTGGGCAGGGTGCTCTCGGTGCTGCCTGCTCCCCTTAATGAATGGTTGTTCTGTAAACCAGAGTTCCCAATGGGGCACTCTCCTCCCAGGGGACATCGGGCTATGTCGGAGGACATTTTTGGTTGTTACAGCGAGGGGAGGTGCTGCTGGCACTCAGCGGGTAGAGGCCAGAGAAGCCATTCAATGCCAGCCCCAAGGTCAACAGCGCTGCTACTGAGAGGCCCTGCTGTAAATGAAGGTCCAGTCAGCATTATGATTCTCTGGTTCTTCCTTAGTAATTAGGCTAAAATTCTTCAGTACAGTTTGTATCATATGTTGCCAAAGAGAAAACTGGGGTCTTCAAAAATAGGAGCTATTTAGATGTAAATCATTTTATTCTATAGGAAAAGTTCTTCCTGGCAGGACCGTAAGTGCCGCTGGAGGAAACCTAAGAGCAGAAACAATAAGGATCCTCCATCATCTCTATGAACTGTGGTCCTGTTACACTTACATATGGGAGCCATTAAGGCAGATGTTCCACTCCATATACTTTTGAAAAAAGTGTCACTTCATCTTAAATACTTCTTTAGAGCACGATTCTGTGCAAACACTGCTACTGCACTGGATCTGGCACCAGATTGCAACGAACCCTTCTGTATTCCCCTAAACCCCATTTTTAAAGTTCTTCAACTTTCACACCAAAATGTAATTTTAAATTATTGTTAAATAATTATAAATACTTGTGTGACGCCATCTTTGTTATTATAAATAATTATAAATACTTGTGTGACAACCATCTTTGTTAATGCTTGGTCCCCGGTTGGACTTTCTTAGATTCCTACAAGCAGAATTACATACCAACACCATTTACCGCTATTGATACTTAATACCAAGTTTCTTCCAGAAGAATTCTGCCAATTTATACTTCCCCTATCAGCCACCCACTTAGCAACAGTTTTAAAATACTTTTTGTTTAATGTATATACCGCCTGAACAAGAAATACTCAGGAGGCTTTAGGATATTAAAGAGGGAGCATCCCTGGCTGACCGAAACGCTCAGATCAGCTGGTCTAGCAGTACTGGCGAGAACTCTCAGCCAGCTCTCAGCAAGTCAATGCAATACTAACGTAAAAGCTGATGGGTCTGTCAGGGGGCGCCATCCTCTGGCCTCAGAAAGAACAGGGCTGAGGAGGCAGGACGGGGCCTGGGCTCCTCCCTCACCAGCTGTGTGCCCTGAACGGGAGCCTTCCCGCCCCATCGGGCCACGCAGCCATCTGTGTGCATAATGTGTGGCACGGACTCAGCTCAGTGAATGAAACCTGCACTGCCCAGTGCCCAGCCACGCACTGAACGCACTGCTGCCTCCGTCCACACAGGAGCTGCCCTTACATGCTCTCTTGTCTGTGTGTGAGTGCACTGCACGGAGCAGCACGATGGCTCAGCTCCGCCACATCCATGCGCAGACCACACAAGGAGACTGTGCCACACAAAGCAGGCATGTTTGTGCACGAGCTGCCCTCCCTGGTGTGGAGAATGTATTTTCAGAAACGCTTTCTGAAAAGCTGCCTTCAGAAAGTCATACATATGGCTATTAGCTACGTGTTTTTAAAATCCAACACAAGCCCCAAATACCTCCCACTTCTACAGTGCTTTCTCTAACTCCCTCTTTGGGGGAGGGAGGGGTTCTTTTCCACTGAAAAGACGGCTAACTGGGCGGTTCTTGCTGGGTGAAGACACCGCGCCAGGCACACAGGGATACTCACAAGGCCGTGGTCCACTCGGAAAAACGCCATTTGACAGGGTTTATTCAAAAGATTAGAAAACGCAATGAAGGCATCTGCAGTATCTAAGTTCAGGATCAGCACTGCGGCGATGAAGGACATGCCCTGCACCTGTGGGAAGGAGGGGGTTAAACGAGCCACGGCCTGCACGGCCAGAGAGCTCTCTCATTTCATGACAAAGAGCCCAGATGCCCTCCCACAACCTCCCCCAAAGCTGAGAGACAGCCTGGACTGGACCTGCTCTCACCAGGAAGCCCTGCTCGGCCACATCAGCGGCCTGCCTGCTCTCTCACCCTGCCCCACGCCCCGTGAAACACCACACCTGCCCCTCCCTCCGCATCCACCACCTGGGACTCTGAGATGTGTGTCTTTAGCAGTGATGGCAAACCTTTTGAGCTCGGCGTGTCAGCATTTTGAAAAACCCTAACTTAACTCTGGTGCCGTGTCACATATAGAAATTTTTTGATATTTGCAACCATAGTAAAACAAAGACTTACATTTTTGATATTTATTTTATATATTTAAATGCCATTTAACAAAGAAAAGTCAACCAAAAAAAAAATGAGTTCGCGTGTCATAGGTTCGCCATCACTGGTCTATCGTAACGTGCTACACCTGGCACCATGCACAGGCATCAGCTTAGCGCATACACAGCAGCACAGTTTTAAAATGGTTACTGCTAAAGGCTTTTCTTCATTTAATGCTGAGAAAATCACATGCGAAAAGCGAAAATCAAATCGAATGACAATGTGAGGAAGCCACAGGCCGCTGTGTCTGCCGGGTCCCTTACAGCGGTTCTCAACCTGTGGGTCGCAACCATCCGAAAACACATATAGTATATTAGATATTTACATTACGATTCATAACAGTAGCAAAATTACAGTTATGAAGTAGCAACGAAAATAATTTTATGGTTGGGGGTCACCACAACATGAGGAACTGTATTAAAGGGTCATGGCATTAGGAAGGTTGAGAACCACTGCTGGGAGAAGCAGGCAGCTCGCTGCTGTGAGACTTCTTCTGCCCCACAGAAACAAGGACATTCGCCTTGCCCTCCGCAGCGAAGATGTCCTGGCAATATCCCGACTTTCTTTTGAAAATGTAAGACACGATAAAATATTGAAAAGTTCACTTACATAGCCCACATCCGGTCGGTAACAAGTATAAGCGCCCAGCACACTGTGCAACATGTCATGATACGGGCCGCCCTGAAAGGATCAACACACCAAAGGACACATGCAGTCTGGTTAGTGCCCAGGACGGCCTCGGCGCCACCCCCGCCCCTGCCCCGCCCCCGGAGTGCAGGGAGTCGAGGCCAAGCAGAGGCCAGCAGCTCTGCGTGTATTACGTAACTTCACAAATGAGCTACCAACCCAGTTAGAAGCGAGTCTGCAGCCAATCCATTTACCAAGCTGCTCTGAGAAAGCTGGTGGGTCAGGCCTGAGCCAGGAAAATACCCCTCACTTAGCTCCTGCTGTATAATCACATCCCCTTCCGAGCTCGAGGGCCACCAGGTGCCAGGGTTCAACCAGGCAGGGCAGTGACGTTGTCCCGACTGCTCCCGGCCGTGCCGCTCATCCTGACCCCTCCCCGCCCATCACGGCCTTTGTTTCTTCTGGGCTTTCTGACACGGTAGGTTTAGAAAATACACTCTCCATCTTAAGTCCTATCAGCCTCCATTTTAACCCGAACATCCTCCCAGCTCTCCATGCGTTCCTGTAACTCCTTCTCAACATTTAGGTGTTGCAGTTTATCTTCTGTTGAGCACAGAAGAAAGCAGGGGCCTCACTGCTGTCCCGTGTCTGAGCTGTGAAGGGGCTGGCTCAGTCCACATCACACACTTACTGTCCCCACCTTCCACGTGCCTAGTTAACATGAGGAATGGAAAGTGGACATGGGTCCTGGCCAGTGTGGCTCAGAGGTCAGAGCATCGGGCTATGCACCCAAGGGTCCCAGATTAGCTCCCAGCCCCGGTCAAGGTGCGCGCAGGAGGCAACCAATCTATGTGTCTCTCTCACATTGATGTTTCTCTCTGTCTCTCTCCCCCTCCCTTCTACTCTCTTTCAATGGAAAAAATATATATACTCAGATGAAGATTTTTAAAAAAGCGTACATGGTGCATGACTAGGAAGTCATGCACAGGTGACTACCATAGCTTACAAATGAACGCCATGGCCCAAACCATCACATCTGGCATAAAAAGAAAAGACACTTCCAGAACACAGAGGGGCAAAGAGGAGAACACAGCAATGGGAGGAAAAAAGATGCCATCCAGGACGAGAGGGGGGAAGAAGGGGGACAGGGAGGGGCCCACCTGAGGCGACATCATCGGCAGCAGGTCCCATCTGGTCCAAGGCTAAATGAGGAGCACAAGAGCGCTGCACTGAACTCTTCTTAAAGCTGAGTGCTTTCACCTCAACAGATTCCCACCAGTGTGATTATGTCCTTTTCAAGGGCACTAATGTCCCCTCTTTGGTGACAAGGTGGTGCAGTCGCTGACAGGTCCCTATTTTAAACGCCCTAACTAGTTCTGGACGCCTTGCTGTGGCCCCGCTCTCCACCCACCCTTTGTTGCTTTCAGATTGCCCGTGTATGACACCTAGAACTTTGGGAACCACAGGCAGAGAAAGACACACCCACTGGAACCCGGAGGGAAGGAGAAAAGCCATCTGGCCCCAATCCCACCCAAAAGAGACTCCTAAGCTGCTACTCCTCCTCTTTCTGCACCAAGGTAATCCCCCATGACCCCCAAAGTCTATGAAGCTCGATGCTCCACGGAGCACATCTGGGCCCGGGCGTGGGAAAGGCAGACCTCAGCTGCCCAGGCGTCAGCCCCTCAGGACCGGGTCCAGGTGCCTGCTCGCCCTTTAGCCGCAGCGTTGCCCTCCCCCTCTCCTCCAGAGCAGGAACAGTCAGAGCAGCCAGGCAGTAAGGAGGGCCCACAGCACTGAACTGCACGCCTCTGGCTGTCCCTCTAGCGAGGTTCTCTCTCCCGAAGGAGCCTCTGGCCCGTCAGTGTCCGATGCTTCCATTCCAGACCTTCTGCCAAGTGTCTCCACTCTCTGGCGGGCTGTCATTCACACCTCGCCCAACACAGCCCTAGAGCCGCTCCCCAGGGACACCAATCTGACCCTCATCCCTGACCCTCCCCACGCTGCACTGCCAGGGAAGTGACCTTCGCTCCTCCACACTGTCACAGTGCCTGGGACACCCACATTTTTGCAGAGCCCAAGTGTCAAATGTCCACACCTCCTGCTGCATTCTAGGGGGCCGGTCCCTTAACTGACTTGTTCTAATTGAAGCGCTTCACTTTCCTGGTGTCCTGGTGCTGTGAGGTCTGGTGCTAGAGGCATGGGCGTGACAGTCAGACTGGGCACGGCAGGGTTAGTCTGGAGGCTGTGAGGCGACTGGCCAGAGGTGGACAGGTCGGGAGAGACGCCTGAATTAACATGAGGCCCACCCTCCCCCTGCTGTCCCTCTCTGGCCACCCCTCCACCCCAAAACCCAAGTACTTTTCAACCTGATTACAATGTATGCAGATCAGCATCTGTGAATTTCAGACTAACATGCTTGAAAGCAACAAATCACCACCACCTACCTGCTGGAAAATGCAGAGGTTAGGGAATGTTCTAGAAATGTCCAGTTTAATCAGCTCCAGACTGGCTTCTCTGTCGGCTGTTGAGAACCCGGCATCTGCCAAAAGACCAAGAGTCATGACCGCTCTCAGGGGCAGCGTGCGGGACCTCAGAGGCTCTGAGTCTTACAGGAGTGACCAGGGAACATGCTGCAGACGTCCCGGGACCTGGTGACAGCTCAGCCACCAGGGCGGAGAGCAAACATCAACAGCACCGGCTAACGAGAGACCGTCATGGGAAGCCTCATGTGACACCACCTTCCAGGAACAATCAGGGGAAGCTGAGAACAAATACACCCCAGGCACGGAAAGCACTGGGAATCGCGGTCTGACCTAGCATGGCCCTGGTATAACGCAGAATACACGGGGGTGTGGCAGCGAGACACTCGTGCACCATTTCTAACAAATATTCAGGAATAACCTGGTTTCTGTTTCTTTTATTTTAATATCACCCAGATGGTATAAAGGTCAGTAAAGAAGATACCACTGAACAGACAGCAGTGTCATTCTGTGTGGGGGAGATTCTAAGTGTGACCCAGCAAACACGCAGGGCTCCGTCTTCAAGCAGCTCAGATGCTGCCCTGGACGCCAACACTCAAGTGACCCGGGTTCCAGGCTGCTGCAGCCTCGTGAATGGGAACGAGGGAAGCACAGTGGTTACCGCTGGCCCTCCAGCGTGTCCAGACACAAACACTTCTCCAGACCTGGAGTGTTTTCTTTCTTATGAAAATTTCTTCTTTAACTTGTTTGCCCTGAAAAATCCCTTTTCCAGCCCTTGGCCCTGTGGCTCGGTTGGTTGGAGCATCATCCATACACCAAAAAGTTTCAGGTTCGCCCTGGCCAGTTTGGCTCAGTGGATAGAATGTCGGCCTTCGGACTGAAGAGTCCCGGGTTCGATTCCAGTCAAGGGCATGTACCTTAGTTGCGGGCACATCCCCAGTAGGAGGGCGTGCAGGAAGCAGCTGATCGATGTTTCTAACTCTCTATCCCTCTCCTTTCCTCTGTGAAAAATCAATAAAATACATTAAAAAAAAAAAAAAGTTTCAGGTTCAATCCCCCGTCAGGGTGCGTATGGGAAGCAACCAATCAATGTATCTCTCTCTCTCTCTCTCTCTCTCTCAAAATCAAGGAAAACGTATCCTTGGGTGAGGATTTAAAAACAAACCGCCCTTTTCCAAGCAGCTGCTTGTAAGCTCGCACCACGCACCGCCTCAGAGAAGCGACCTGTGTTGGGTGGAGCGGTGCCCCGCTGACCGCGCCCCACGTACCTTCACTGTCCACGTCGGGGCCGCCCGCGCTGAAGCACCGCCACCTCTCCTTGGCTCGGGCGAGGCAGATGTGGAAGAGCTCTGGAAGAGAGGCCTCGGCTGAGCATGGGCACACGCACACGCTCCTCAGAACGCCAGGGGCACACCACTGCCTCAAGTTCAACTACATACGGAAGGTCCTTCTGTTGTCTAAAGACCCAGCCACCATTCACAGAGATAGACCTGCACACACCACAGTGTGGGTGTTTACTTCTATGTACGGCCGCCAGGCACGGCTGTCTGGTTTGTGAGTCCATCTCTTGTACCATCTGTGAGCTCTTTGGCATAAGATGGTCAACCTGTGGCAGGTATGGATTAGCCAAAAATGGAGCTTGAGGAGGTCACCTCCAACAAACGCCAGTGACACCCACCCCCACCCCCCCAGCTGGCATTACTCAGGCTGCAATCGTGGACGGATGACGTCTCCCAAGGTAAGAACAATAGTTACAGGAACCCCAAGTGCACAGAGCAGACACAAATCAATCTGCCCTAAACGCAAAGGCCTTCCATCGCTACCAGCAACTCCGGGCATTTACTGGGTACATATAACATAAAGGAGATGAGGAGACAGGGAGGAAAAAGGAAAAAGGAACAACTACCAGTTATTAGGCGCTTAACTGTGAGTCTGCGAGCCCCTGGCCTATCTCACCTGTGCTGGGCACAGAGTGGGGGAGCGCAGGTGGAGGAGAGGTACACGCACACTGAATGAAGGCACATGGCCAGACAGACAGACAGCCCTAGGAAAGGCGAGTCCAGATCTCACCTCCCCTCTACTCTGAAGCTATCAGAACCTCAAGCACCCAGTTGGGTGCAGTGTATTGTCCTTCTAGAGGTGCTTCCATATCAGCTGCCTGGGGAAAAAATGCCACAAAAAACAGCAGCGCCCAGAGACAACCTGCACCCCAGATTGCAACCACATGCCCCCACCACACGCCGCGAGCAGGCTGGCTCCCTGCAGGTGGCTGAAGCTCCTGGAGGACAGGCACCTGGCCTCTCACAGCTTCCCGCAATGGTGTCCTTTCTCCTGACAGCAGGGCAGAGGGACAGGAGAAGCCACAGGACCTGGCCGGAGGGGTGGGGGTGGAGGGGCAATTCCTCGAGCCTTCAAGCGCAAGCACTCACCGTGGGTGATGTTTAACTCATTGCCAATGGCTAAGCTCCAGACTTTGCCTCTCACACTGGGAGGGATCCCCTGCCACCACAGGTCCCGGACTTTTCTAGAGCACCACCTGGACGGAGAGGAAAACCAGTTTATGCAGCTGTTCTCCGTGAAGAAACACCTGCCACCTGGGTGCCTCCCCCAACCACAGGACAGGGGCTACACAGGGATGTCGCAGCGCTGCCCTCAGGGGACTTAGGTCCGGTGTCCACAGAGACCAGATCAGTGCGCTCTCCACTGGGCAATACTGTGGCAGGTGTGCCCAGGGCCTTGCACGGGAGGGAGCGGCAACACAAACCAGAGGGTCGGCACTATCCTGAGCTGAATCCTCAGTAACCTGTAGCAGTTTAAGCAGACGAAGGGTGGGAAGGACTTTCTGAGCAGAAGGCACAGCAACCAGAACGGACCTCGCTGTGCAGGAACAGCTGATAGCTGAGCGGGGGGGAGGGGGGGGGACAGGACTGCTTCGGAGCTGCAAGTGCAGGGCAGGTGGCACGCAGGGCACAGCTGCCAAGCTCTAATGGCAGAGCACTCTGCTACCTCAGCACGCTCTCCACTGCTCAGGCACTGAGGCCCTCTGCTCACAGTGGCTCACAGCCCCCATAGTGGGACAAAGTGCAAAGACTCCCCTGGTGCTCCTCAACACAGCCCAGTGGGAGAGCACAGGCCGAGGCTGAAGAACAGGTCTGCACCCCAACTCCATGCTTCCCTGTGCAACCCCGAGCAAATGACTCCTCTCCAGCACCGAATGCAGAAAGCCTCCGTGAAGGGCGGCGTGGAGAGGAGCGGGACGATGTAGTGACACCCGGCCCCGTGCCTGGCCCCTCGCTGGTGCGCCCCAGGCAGTGCCGAGCGCGGGCCTCGGGACCTCATCACACCCCGTCAGTGCGGGATGGACCAGGGTGGGTCCTGCAGCCACAGAGGGAGACAGCCCAGGTCCTGAGGACCTCGCTCTTGTCGCTGGGTCCCATTTGAGAAAAAAGTTTCCTGACTCATAAAGGCACAGCCTAGAAATGCTTGGGAAATGCTTGTTTTCCTAGGGGACACCCGCAACGGGGCTGTCTGACCCCTAATGAGACGGAGTGACACTCGGGGAAGTGCCAGGACTGAGTCCCCCACATCCCGACATCAGGTGCAGGCTGGAAGCGACCAGAGACGAGAAACTGGCACCCAAGCTTCCTGGCAACTCCTAGTGATGAGGGGAGGCCCACAAAGGGCCGCACACGGCCCTCCCCACCCTGAACCACAAGAAGAACTGTCCCCAGCTGTCCCACGGACGGAGAGATGACAGCAGCTGCCAGACTGCCCTGAGGGCTGTCATCAGAGAAGAGTCAGTCCCTACCCTCAGACAGAGGACGACAGCAGTGCACCCAAGGGCGTCTCCTCCAGCCCCTGGCCAGGAAGGGCTTCCCCACGGAAGACTGAGCTTCATACAACAGAGAGTGGGAGGGATCACAGGGCAAGAGCACTCTAGGCAGAGGGAACAGAGCAGGCAAAGCCCTGAGGCTCCCTGATGAGAGCGCTACATCCACGTGCAGGAGAGATCAAAGGTGCGGCTCCCGAGAAAGGGAGTTCCGAGTCACTGAAATCTGAAGTGGGGGAATGACACAGCCATGGGCTTTACAGGTCCCTCTGGCTGCTGATCCCTCTGGAAGGAGGACGGGGGAACTGTCACAGGATCCAGATGAGGGATGACAGGCCTAAGCCTCGGCGGGGAAGGGAGAAGCTGCACAACTGACCCTACGTCCTTCCACCAAAGGCAGGACTCTGACCGATATTAGTGCGGCCGCTCCCTGGATCCCAGACGGAAATGACAAAGCGCACTGCACCCTGTCCCAGCTTACATGGTTTCCCAGTTAGGCAAAATCTCATTATTCCAAGTCAGGACAGCATTCCCGATGCTTTCTTCCTGCCGGCATCTTTCTTCCAGCTGCTTCTTCCTCCGCTGGGCTTCCTTCAGCTCTGGGAATTGCAACAGAGAAGAGGAAAAGCTCCGTTAACTGGCAGCCACCACTTCAAGTGGGTGACTTTTCTCAGTCACGCAGCAAAGACCCCAGAGTGGCACTGACAGGGCCATGAGACCCACCCACTTCCCACCATGGGCAGCTCAGAAGGCGCGGAGTTACCATCTTTTAGTAAGCTTTTCAGGTGTAACACACATACAGGAAAGCACACCAATAAAACGGGATCAATTATCATAAAATAGGCCAACTCAGGAAGCTTCCCCGCAATCAAAGGACAGAGCACTGCAGACCCAGAGGCACCTCGTGAGCTCCCGCCAGGCCCCTCCCAGCACAACTTGGAGCCTCCCGTCTCGCAGCCCCAGCAGAACCTTTCATGTGCAATAGCAGCTCTGGGAAACACCGTGCGTTAATTTACATATACTTTTGTGTGTTTTTATTGTGGTAAAATACAAAAACATAAAATTTACTGTTAACGATTTTAAGTATACAATTAATGGCATTAAGCACATCCACATCATTACCCAACCATCACCAACATCGTCTCCAGAATGTTCTCAGCTTCCCAAACTGAAAGTCGGCACCAATCAAACTCTAACCCCTCTGCATTCCCCCCGCACCCGCCCAGCCCCTGGCAATCACCATTCTTCCCTCTCTGGGATTCTGCCTACTCTAAGGATCCCATAGAGGTGGGATCACAGTGTTTGTCTTCTTGACGAAGCATAAATCCTCAAGGCTCACCCCTGCTGAGGCATGTTCCAGAACTTCCTTACTTTTTAAGACTGAGTAATATGCCGTTGTATGTATAGACCACATTATGTTAACCACATTATTTTTTAAAACATCCTTGTCATAGGATGTTGCAAGGCATTTTACCAAATCCTATCCCATCTTGTAAAAAAAGGAAACTCGCCCGGCCAGCATGGCTCCGTGGTTGAGCGTCAACCTATGAACCAGGTCACGGTTCAATTCCCGGTCAGGGCACAAGTCCGGGTTGTGGGCTCGATCCACACTGGGGGGTGTGCAGGAGGCAGCCTATCGATGATTCTCTCTCATCATTGATATTTCTCTCTCTCTCTCCCACTTCCTTCCTCTCTGAAATCAATAAAAATATATTTAAAATAAAATAAAAAAAGGAAACTAAGCCCAGAGAGAGAGAGAGAGAGCTTTGCCCATCACTGCTGGCCGAGGCTTTCCGCAGTCCATACTCTTACCCTAGAGCAGTGATGGCGAACCTTTTGAGCTCGGCGTGTCAGCATTTTGAAAAACCCTGACTTAACTCTGGTGCCGTGTCACATATAGAAATTTTTTGATATTTGCAACCATAGTAAAACAAAGATTTATATTTTTGATATTTATTTTATATATTTAAATGCCATTTAACAAAGAAAAATCAACCAAAAAATTGAGTTCGTGTGTCACCTTTGACACGCGTGTCATAGGTTCGCCATCACTGCCCTAGATAGTCTCTCGCCTGGTGTCAAAGTGCTAAGACCTTGAGTAAAGCTAGCAGGAATGACATGATAGAAGCACACACTTTTGTGGAAAATTATAAATGTCAAAATACTAAAGCTTTCACCACAGTTCAGGTTCAAGGGCCCCAGACAGGAAGAAGGAAATATCCAGACAGACAGAGTCCTGTGCGGCCTTACGCACCCGAACACGTGGACCCTCACCTCGCTTTTTGGCCTGGACCACCATTTCTTCATACTGCTGCCTGTGCTTCTGAGCTTCTTCAGCTGGCTTCGCCGGGAGATTTCTTGATAGAAAATAAATGATTTTCCACCATTATGAATCCTATATAATAAAGAGCTAATATGCTAATCAGACCAGACAGCAGAACAACCTTCCAGAATGACCTTCTGGAAAAACCAGTGGGTAGGGCTGCGGGGATGCAAGGCAGCCCGGGCCATGAGGGCCAAGCCCCTTGCACGAATTTTGTGCATCGGGCCTCTAGTACAGCCGTGGGCAAACTACGGCCTGCGGGCCGGATCCGGCCCGTTTGAAATGAATAAAACTTAAAAAAAAAAAGACCGTTTTATGTAATGATGTTTACTTTGAATTTATATAAGTTCACACAAACACTCCATCCATGCTTTTGTTCCGGCCCTCCAGTCCAGTTTAAGAACCCATTGTGGCCCTCGAGTCAAAAAGTTTGCCCACCCCTGCTCTAGTATCAAATAAAATTCTTTGAGAAACAAAACTTGAAGCATTACTAGTAAAAAGTAAATAAAAAAGAAAAGCTCAAAAAACAAAACTAAACACATTAAGATGACAAAGACACAGCTCATTTATAAACTAAAAATATTTCTTACAAAAGTAAAATAAGCTCATGGTAAAAAAATCTGAAGTATAAAGATCAGTAGAAAGAAGAAGGTACTAGTAACAATTACCCATCATTCCAAGAGATACACACTTAATCTTTTGGTGTTTTTCACTTTAGTTCCAAAGAAACTTTGATCTGACCACAATACACTAATAACTGTCGACACTTGTCCGTGAAGGAGGGACCTAACAACATATAGTGTGCTAATGTGTGAACACATTTCCTGCTGGTTTGTAAGTGTGCTAGTTTCACACTGGCTATGCGGCTCATCGGCGTGTACACAAATGCACACCACAGCTCTGAGCATCTGAATGTGGTGAGCGGCTACGAATCCTGTTTGAAAAAATAAAATGCACGTTCTCCTTCAGAAATGGACAGTCCTCAAACAGATGGCCACCAGAGGAGGGTGCTGGGGCCAGCGGCTCCCGCGGGTCCTGAACGACCCAGCACTGGTCCCCGCAACGCTCCGCAGGACCGGCTGCCTCCAAACACCCACTTCCAGGACCCTGCTGGTGTTCTCTTGCGGTTACAGCCAGCCTACAGTTTACAATAGCTACTTACGTATTTGTAAAGTGCTAAGTTAAATGAAACACCACCTGAATGGAAAATCCTAGGCAACACTTCTATGTTAAAGGACGGCTTTCCAAATCAGTCCCTGACTATCCCTAGGACGCACGTTAATCAATATAGGAAATGAAGAGGAACTCGCCATTTTTTCTTGTTGCTCATCCTCACCTGAGGATATTTTTCCATTGCCCTTTTTTTTTTTAGAAAGAATGGAAGGGAGGGTAAGGAGGGGGGAGGGAGGAAGACAGGGGAGAGGGAAAGAGAGAGAGAGAGAGAGAGAGAGAGAGAGAGAGAGAAACATCAATATGAGAGAGACACATCAATTGGTTGCCTCCCACACATGCTCTACATGGCCGGGGATGGAACCTGCAACCCTGGTATGTGCCCTTGACCAGGAACTGAACCCATGACACCCTTCGGTGCACAGTCCGACATTCTAACCACTGAGCCACGCCGGTCAGGGTGGAACTGGACATTTTTAACGAGTGCTGTGGCTCACTCTTCTTCTCTCTGTGTCCCTAGTTCCCTTCTGATGGAAAGGTGCCTGATCAGCAAGGTGTCCTTATCCACTAAAGCCAACACCCAAGCTCTTCTTGGGACTCACGCTGGTCTGTCCTCCAGGATGAGTGCGGTGGTGGAAAGCGGCTCGAAGTCCAGATTCTTCCTCACATTCTGCTTTGGGGAGGGTGGCCTGCTAGCTCGTCCAGCCTGGTCTTCATATTCCTGGGACAAAGAAACCAGGGTTACCACGGGCCTGCCAGCTCTGACATGACGACGCCCTGGGAAGCAAGAGCATGTGCTGGTCTGCCGTCCTTTAGGCTGACTCTGAGGGTGACGTGCTGAAAGCGTTCTTGCTGAGCAGAAGGAGAGCCTGCCACGGCAGGGGGCCTGCAGCTCTGCAGCTCCTGTGCTTCTGAGTGACACCAGGACAGTGGATGCCCATGTTGGTGAGAAAGTCACCAGGACCTCCTCACCCCGCTGCCCCTTCCCGAGGGCCCCAAGCATCGTCTCGTCTCCTCTGCTTCTCCTGTGAATTTTAACTGGTTATTACAGTGGCCATTGGGAATCTCAGAGCCAGACCAACGGCCAGTTTCAGCACTCACCTGACCTCTGGCCTCCTCTCATACCCTAAATTTCTAAGCCACTTCCTTCTACCCCATGGCATTTGATGCATATTTATTAGCTGTTTAAATATTTCCTGAAATGAGGAACAGGTTAAAATCTTTTGCATAACTCTTTCATTTTCTTAAACCAGAAACATCAAAAAACGAAATCTTTAACATCGTACGAAGCCGTCACTTCGAGCTGCTACATGAGTAACTGTGCCATGCCCTGGAAATCTGAGAGCGGCCCCACGCTGCCAGGTCACGAAAGCTCAGTTGCACCTGGTGACCCACATTCCACACACCCAACCAGAAGCGTTCAGGAGAGCCAAGCACGTTGGCTCCAGAGTCCAGCTTCTGAACCTGTGTGCATGTATGTGTGTGTGCGTGCACGCACGTGTGTGTACCCTTGTGTGTGTGTGTGTGTGTGTGTGTGTACCCTTAGCCCTCTGAAAAAAAAGAAAAAGAGAAATACAAAAACCCACACTATTCTCTTGCTGCCTGTTATGGACAAGGCTCTTGGGACCCTCCCAAAGAGAGGACAATCTAGCTGGGAAAACAGGACACCCAAATGCGTACTTAGCCTAAGACTAAAACAACTATTTCAACAACAGAAGCAGTATCATGAGTGCAAAGTGATTAACTGCTAAATGAATTTTATTGACACCAGCTGCCAAGAGGGGTGCTGCTGGCAAAATTATCTGGCAAGCAATTACTCTCAGCCAGAAAAGCCTACAGAGACTCCTAAAAGTGCAAAGAGAAAGTGATCTCCCCCAAATACGCAGGCTCCGCGAGGGTGTGCACCCCGAAGCAGGTGGGTGGGAGAGTTTCTGTACATCTGGATGTACAAGTTTGGGCGTCTTTACACTTCTTACCCTGACTTCAAGTGGTTCCACTAAAATACTAAAATGACCTCCACTTACCAAAAACTGAGACAACGGAGGCCCTTGGCCATCAAGTCTAACATCCCAGCACCTACGCGTCCCAGGTGCTCTGCTGCAACCTAACAGCACCAGCTTCAGGAAGCTTCCAACCTGGCGTCTGGGGGTCAAAACCTGGGATCTTATGGGAAACCCGCCCAAAGCTGTGTGTTGAGAACGAGTGGGAGGCATGTCGCCTTTCAACAAGGATTAGTAACGACTGCCCCACAAGGTGCTGCTGATGGGCTGACCCTGGGCTCGTGAACTCTACGCCAGGCCCAAAGGTGTTAGCCCGGAAGTCGGACGTGCCAGAACCTGGACGCTGTTTCCATTTGCTCTTGTGTGCATCACTCGTCGTCTCACTTTATGTCCGTAACAAGCTCCATGGCAAGTGTGAGCCCATTTTACAGATATGGTAGCTAACCTGCCCTCAAGGACACAGCCAGCGGGGGGCAGGGCCTGCAGGACTAAGGACCAGGGGAGGCTCCTGAGGCCGTGAGCACAGACAGCCCCTGGTGCAGAGAAGTGCTGCCCTGGTTGCTGGGTGCCACGACCCTTCTTCCCCTCAGACCTGACAACTGTATGCAGCAGAAAAGATGCTCTGGGGCCAGACCCCAAGCAAGGAGCCCTGCGAACAGCACACACGGGAAGAGGAGAAGTAAGTGAATTAAAGGCCTTGCCTCATGCCCAACACAACTAGGTCTCTCAGGTTAGAGCTCTGAGGCTCTATTACTAAGAAGCAGCAATGGCAGCTGAGGTTAAGCAGTTCGTCAAGGGCTTTATGGGCGCTGAGCTAGCTCAACTTCCCCTTCACGCGAGCCCTCTGAGGGAGGAGCTGCCATGGTCCCCAGGTCACACATCGGGGTGGAGGCCCGCAGCGGCCACGACTCCTGCTGGGGACCTGGGATCAGCTGCCGAGCCTTCTGGCTCTGCAGCCACGTTTCTCAGCGACGGCCACACTCCAGAACTCCTGCAGCCACTCACAGGCAGGGTCCAGGTGTAGTAGTCATTCACACTCAGTCTGAAAAAGCTTTGCAACTACGACAGACACCTGTACTACTGAACTCAGTGCACATGCAGGGCAAAGCTCACGTTGTAATCACACAGAGCATTACATGATGAGAAAGCAGAGGAGGCCTGGCCCCTGCCCACATTGGAAATCCCAGGGACAGCCTTTCCAGAACTGGAAGCAGCACTTCACAACAGGAATGGCACTGGAAGTTGCTGCGGGTCCTGCTCCAAACCCAGTTCTCCCACAGCGACCTGGAGGTCAACAGTGAGCTCCTGCTCCAAACCAGACAAGCAGCCTCAGCAACAACAAGGAGGTCCCACGGGTCCTTGTGTGTATGGTGGGGGTTGGGGTTGGGGGTGGGTGCAGTGGCAAGTAAGAAGTTTCTGGAAAACAACTTTCAGTTGTGGGTTATCAATGTTGGGGTCAGCACGGGATGTGGCGAGAGCTAGGGCTTTGGAAGCAAAAGGACTTGGCTCTACCAGCGGTTCTCAACCTGTGGGTCACGAACAATGAAAATCCATCCTGCATATCAGATATTTACATTATGATTCATAACAGTAGCAAAATTACAGTTATGAAGTAGCAACGAAAATAATTTCATGGTTGGGGGTCACCACCACATGAGGAACTGTATGAAAGGGTCGCGGCATTAGGAAGGTTGAGAACCACTGCCTGAGTAAACCCTGGCTCTGACCTTAGGCAAATCATCTGGCTTTGCTTCTGTCTCAGCGTCTGTTTCCTCTTATAAAACGAGAGCAGCCGTGAGCACTCCCGTGACGATGAGATAGCATATGCCACATGCGCCCTTTCTGTGTGCGGGCAAGTGTCAGGGCAGTCCCAGCCTCAGCCCCCCTTATCCTTCCAAAGTTTCTTCTCTTCCTGGGACCCTTCTGGGATCATGTTTTGAAGTCTCTTGGTTTAACCCAGTGACAATGCCCTTCATTGTTGTGCTCATCAGCAGCCCTGCGAGCTCATCAGTACAAATCGCCCATTCAAGCAACGGCAACGGATTCCAACGCCTGCTCAGAAGGAATTTAGAGCAGGGCTCTTCAGTCTAGTAGCAAATCCGCTGAAGTGGTCACACCAGCATTTTTTAAAATCTAACAATAAAGAGCACATAGTAAGGCCAGTTTGCTTCCGTTCTAAACCCAGTTTTATCTGTGTGCTGAGTCGGATTGTTTAACAGGGTTGGGGGTGGAGGGTGGCACATCAGAAAGGTTTGCAAGCCACTAATTTAGAAGCATAGTAGGTCAAGTCCCTGCTCTGAGTGGCTCATCAAGTACCCTGCTGGGAAGACAAGACCAACACCAATGAGACAACAGCAAATAAAATGTGCTACATCTAACCAGGGGCCAGGTGGTGGGGGAAGCAGCTGGCAGGGGTAAATGAGCAGGACCTCACTCCACCCAGGGCCAGGAGTGGAACAGATTTAGCCGTCAGGGGAAGGCAGAAAGGGCCTCCGTAGTGAGGGGCCACAGGCCCAGCCTGCAATGTTTCACTCTAGTAGGGCAGGTAAGACGCCAGCAGAGGCTAGGAACCCAGGGCAGACCATGGAAACGGCCGGGAGAGAGTAAGTCTCGTGCCACAGGAGCCCCGAGGACAGGGTGCCCATGGCTGGGGAACAGAGGAAAGCAGCTCATAAAGGGGGCCATCTGAGTGGACAAAGGACAAGGAGCCCCAACAGCACAAGCAGCAGCCTAGAGGTGCACACGGTGGGCTTACCCATGGGCAGCGCGAGCACTGAGACGGAGCACAGTGCTGAGTCAAAGCAGTTTTGCTCTGAATTTTAAGGGCTCAACACAAGCCACCTAGAGCTGGCGAGCAAGGAGAGCAGGCGGAGAGCTGGGCTGCTACAGCGCCAGAAGTCACCTGTGGGCGTGGTGAGCCTGTCACTGCACCCACGGCGGGGTCTACAGGGCCGTGTCTACAGCACGTGTGATCCGAGCAGCGCGCAAGGCAGGACAAGGGCACTGGGCTCCTGCATGAAGTGTATACTTTGCCAGTTAAAAAAGACAAGACACAAAGCCTACCTCAGCCAACATTTGTTTTAAGAGAACAAAGGATCAAGATTCTCAAACGATGAAGGTAACGTGTTCCTGGCAGGATGACTAGAGGGTCGTCAGTGCTACTCACTGAGCTGTGGAGTGCTGTAAAGATGGCCACTTATGCTACACTCCTGGCCAGTAGCGCTCTGGCTTCTGGGAAAGCTACCTTAGCCAGAGGCAGAAAGGCTCATCAGTCAAAACCTGTGTTTATGTCTTTGACTCACTGTAGCCAGTATAATGATGAGGGTTCTGGAGGTATGTTGGAATAAAGTATGGCGGGTTGCCCCATGCAGTACCTATTAAAAGACTGACATGAACCGACGCCAGGGACAGCACAGCACCACCTCTGCACAGGCCGAGGGCCCAGGCAGCCTGCAGGGGAAGCTTGGGTGGGTGGGTGGGTGGAGGAGCAGCAGGCCTGGGTGGGATCAGCGCCACCAGCAGCCTGACCTTGAGCACATCCCTTCACCCTGTTTCCTCATTTATTAAATGAGAAGATTAAATGAGAATGAGTTACATAGACACATAGCCACAGCAGATGTACAATGACAGGAGTATTACTGTCACTGCATTACTACAAAATTATTTATAAATATACATATATTAATTTCAGAGAGGAAAGGAGAGGGAGAGAAAGGCAGAAACATCAATGACGAGAGAGAATCATTAATCGGCTGCTTCCTGCATACCCCCTACTGGGGATCGAGCCTGCAACCTGGGCATGTGCCCCGATGGGGAATCGAACTGTGACCTCCTGGTTCATAGGTTGACGCCCAACCACTGATCCACACCTGCTGGGCCAAAATTACTTTTCACAGTATTCCCATTAAGATACTTAACAGATTGTGGTGAAGTCCCGGAACACAGCAGCTGATCTCACTGCCATTTGTAACAAGCAATTGGGGGTGGGGAGGGGGGAGGGGTGCACTGTTTTAGAATCTGACATGAGACCTGTTTTGTTTTGCCATTTTGGGTGGGGAAGAGTGGCTTGTGCAGTCTTACAAATGCTTAGCTTTCCAAGGCAGACCTGGTGACCACCGAGGCTTGATCTCGCACTAAGAAGGAACCCAAGGCTTCCTCATACTTTAATTCTTTTATCTACTTACCACGCACTATTTTCCCAGAAAGCATTCTCTAAGTTACTGGGAATGCTGGCATTTGGGAAATCACAGGAGACCTTTGTAAACTGTCATTTCCTTACAAAACATCTAGAACACAAAGTGACTGTGGGCTAGTGGAGAGCATGTACTCAACCTGATCTGTGGGCTTTCACAAGCCTGGCTGCTGTTGCGATGTGACCACCTTACTCGGACCCAGAGCACACAGGGCGCAGGCTGATGGCCACACAAAGGCCTCCCCAGGATGGCAGGCAAGGCCGTCCTGGCCTCTAAGAGATGCCTGGCCGTGATTGACCTGAATCTGAGAGCAGGACGCAATCCCATTTGGGGTGGCAAGAATTAGGACACATCACGGTTCTCTCTCTTGGAGCCTCTCACTACACCCACGGAAGCCGAGCCCTGCTCGGAAATCATATGGAAGCACAGACACAAAGCATGGAGGGAGGAGGGAGGCGCAGCGCCGGCCCATGCAGGCTTCATGGGTGGGACAGATGAATGTGACACATGCACACGGCGCACCCACGTCGGAGCCTCCGGCCGAGGACAGGCGGGCAGGCCTCGGAGGGGCGCGGGCGCCCGGCCCCACTCACCATGAACGCCGCGGGGCTCAGAGGCGCGCGGCCGGCGGCTCCATGCCCGAGAGCGAGCGGGGCTCGGGCGGGACCTCGGGCGGCGGCTCCGGCGCAGCGGGCGGGGGCGGCAGGCCGATCAATCGCACGCAGATGCGGCGCAGCTGATCCGCGCGCTCCGTTTCGGCGCGTCAGGCCTGGCTGGTGGGGACCCTGGGCGCTGGGGGGCGGCGCGCAGACGGGTAGACCCCGGGTTCCCCCAGGTCCCGCCAGCTGGGGAAGGTGGCACGGAGCCCTCAGGGCACCCGGCATGCGGATGCAGGGCACGCTCAGCCCGTCCGACCCGGCCTCGCTGCTCACATCCGCGCCTTCAGCTGCACCCTCAGCAGAGACATCGCAGGAGAATGTACGTTGTCAAGGAGAACCAGCCAGCACCCAACCCCACACAGCGCAGCCCTGTCTCGTAGGACTTTTTAAAATGAGGACTGTATATAACCAAGGGGAACTGCACAGAAAATATTAACACTGGACCCACTGCGTAGTGCGGTGATTCTGAGCAATTTTTGTTCCGTGGTTCATGTTTTCCACAGTAAGATTAGTTCAAAACGCCAGGGACAAAACACAAAAACACATACTGATAGAAACATGGCCCGTGATTGCTCGTCAACACTAATTAAACAGTACACTTCAGACCAGAGCTTCCCACTGTTTGTCAATTATACCTCGATTAAAAAAAACTTGCCCTAGCCAGCTTGGCTCAGTGGATAGAGCGTCGGTCTGTGGACTGAAGGGTCACAGGTCTGATTTAGGATTTTAGGTCATATGCCTGGGTTGAGGGCTCCACCCCCCGTAGGGGGCGTGCGGGGAAGCAGCCGATCAATGATTCTCTCTCATCATTGATGTTTCTATCTCTCTCCCTCTCCCTTCCTCTCTGACATCAATATATAAATATATATACATACATATATATATATATATATATATATATATTTAAACTGTTTAAAATCTGCGTAGGCTCAAAGTTATTTCTGGTCCGCCTGTGGGTCCACTGTCCCAGAACTGGACACACTGGGTCCTAGAGACACGAGACCCTCCTGGGATGGAAATGACCAGCTGGGACCATGGCGCCAGGCCACCCCAGCTGGTTTCTGGATAAGTAGCATCACCAAACCACCACCAGGAACCTCTTCAGCCAGATGAAGCCTGCGATGTGCACCAGGCTCTAAGAGACAGACAATGACCGGTGGTGGCACCTACGCGGAGAAACGAATTGTCCCACATCACTGGCAGTTGGAGCCATTTTGGAAAAGGCTGGCATTTCCTTGTATATTCAGTATGAACCTGCCACACTCCCTCCTACCCGAGAGAAGTAAGATACGCATCCACAGACAGGCTAGCGTGCAAGTAACCACAGAAGCACTATCCATAACAGGCCACCACCAGAGCAATCCAGCGCCGCCAGGAGAAGGGGTAAGTGGCACTGACATGAGAGGATGGAGCGCTACGCCTCACACCGCTGGCTGGGGGGCCACAGACACGCTCAGTCAGAGATGCCAGGCACAGACAACGGAATTTCTTAACAAGGCAGATCTCTAGCGATACAGCACATTAGTGTTGCCTGAAGCTGGAGGTGGGAGCGGAGAGCCACTGCAGACAGCCATGAGGGAACATTTTTGAGATGAAAGTATTCTAAAACTGGCCTGCAGACGTTGGCGTAACTGCATCAACACATGAAAAATCACTGAACACATACAGTGAATGGATTCTCTGGTGCAGTAATCCTTCAATAAAGCCCTTTTTAAAAAGTAATGGGATGAAAAAAAAAAGTAATGGGATGCAAGTGGAGAGGTTGATTCTGGCTGGAAAGATTAAAGAAAACCTCGTGAAGAAAAATTATTCACAATTTGGAAATAAGACAAAAGGAGAGCGGGAGGGTAGAGACCTTTCAGCTCATACCTGGGCATGCTTAACATCCTGCCTACAGCTCACTTAATCCTCCAGGAGAATGTGCGCCAGGAACTGTGAAGTGGCCTGTTACTTGTGGGTTTATGCCCCACAGAAAACTCCAAAGATCATGTTTTCTTATCCCCACTGGTGTGTTTGTTGATTTAAATCTAGCCTAGCGATCTTATTCCAATTCTTCTTTGTCTTTATGCCTATAAACACCTACTTTCTCACTGTTACCATCGTACTCTTCTCCTGGATGTGTGAAATGAATCCTTGACCTGTGGTAATTTTTCAAAAAAGGTAAATGTCAGTTTAAAAATGGTAAAATAACTGTTTTCTATTAAGAGACTAAAGGGACAAGTAACTAAGGGCAACTGGGAAAGTGGTCTGAACATGTCACGGTCAGAGGCTACTGTGGACTCACTGAGCATTTTCTCAGGTGCGTTAACAGCTTCATGGTTATGTAGGGGAACGTCCTTACTTTGAAGAGCTGTATGCTGCCATATTTAGGGGTAAGATGTCATGGTATCTGCAATTCACTTTCCAATGGTTCCATTTTTTTTTAAGTAGAAAGAGGCGCAATGAAATGAATAAGGCAAAATGTCAACAATCTGATGAGTGGCACCTCTGTGGTGTCCAGTAAGTCATTTTTGAACCCTTCTGTGGGTTTGAGGTTTTTCTTCGCAAGGAGAAGCTGGAAGGTGGCTAGCCTTTGGATCTCATCTCAAATACCACCCCCACAGGAACCCCTGCCCAGCGAAGCAGGGCCCTGTGCTTCTGACCAGGCATTAGGGTGTGCTCTCAGAGCACTTACGACTTGAAATTACACGGCTATCTGATTAATAGTTCTTTCCCTCAAGAGACCCTAAAACCTCTGAGAGCGGGGGCTTCAGTGGCATTTTCACAACTAAAGGCTTTGTTAAGAACACGGTACCCTGCAGCCACTTAGGACTTGTGGACTCAATAATGTCCCCTCCTTCCCTCCCTTCCCCTCCCTCCCATGGTTCCTTCCTGCACTTATGGTGCTTGGCCCTAGGATAACGATGAACAAGGTCACTGCCCTGAGTCACTCACAGGCCAACACTCAAATTACTGGCCTGCACAGGTGCTCCATCCTGGGACCAAGGAAAACCCCTGAGGCTTCCAAGGGGCCCAGGAGGTGGCTGACCCAGGCTGGGGTTACTGGTGACTTTTAGGAGACAGTCCCTGTGGGGGAAGAGGGCTAACATGTGAAGCTCACAGAGAGGCAAGGGTTCTCGGCCTTCCAAGCCTCCTCCCACCACTAGTGCCACACACACTTTAGACCTCACCTACCTGAGCCCACAGGCTCACTCAACTTAAATACGAGATGTGTCAAGCACATGCTGAATGTGCATTAAGGTACACTTACCAAGCACACTGCTCATCTCTTCTGGCAGGCTGTCACCTGCAAGCTACTGCCATGTATTTCAGAATTGAGCACCATTTACCAAGTTTTAACTCTACATGATACCATGTGATGACAGTGTAACTTTTACTGAAAGTGAATGATGGACCCCAATATGCCATGTAGTAATCCCCGGGGTGTGACTGTCACCGTACGTGGCAGAAAGGACTTCACAGATGTGATGAACATAATGGGCCTGAACCAGGGAGAGTATCCTGGATTATCTGGGTCGGCCCAAAATACCACAGCTGTCCTTAAAAGAGGGAAGCAGATGGAGATGTGCCTACAGAGAGGGAAAGCAACGTGTCAATGGAAACAGAGACGCATGATGCAGCCACAAGCCAAGGAATGCCAGCAGCTTCTGAAAGCTGGAGAAAGACAGATTCTCTCTGGAGCTTCTGCAAAGCCCAGCCAACACCTTCATCTTCATCTGGAAGACCCATTTTGGACTTCTGACCTTGAAAACTACAGGAGAATAAATCTGTATTGTTTTAAGCCACCACCAAGTTTGTGGTAATTTGTTAGAGCAGCAACAAGAAACTAATACAAGTCTCATCAGCACATATCCCAGATACTGAGGGAGGGAGTGTGTCTGTATGAGACGGGCCTGGGAGACTCCAGCCAGGAAGGGGCTGTGCGGCCTCCAGGTGCAGAGGGCTTTCCTGGTACCTGCTTACCTCTATCATATGGGTATTTCACAGGTATGTGTTCATGCACTGTTTTTATCATTTGAAAAAAACAACAACACAATTTTTAAGCCATTTCAGATGGAATCCAACACTGATTATGCCAACCGCCATTTCCAAACCACTCTGACCATGCCGGCAGCAGTTTCTCATTTTTTAAATTTCATCCGCCCCTGAGAGGGAAGGTGTAGCCATGAAGGGGGCGGAGCGAGAGAGACCACTGACCCTCATGAGCTCCCACTGGACACCGCCCGCTGCTCCCACTTTCCTCACTCACATCTCACAAGCAGGGGCAGGATGGGCATTGCCTCTCAGAAGAGACCAGTGTTCAGAGAAGCAAAGTGCTGGCCTCAGGCCACACAACCAACTGCGAATGACAGAACCAGACACGGACTCAAGGCCTCGGATCCCTAAGTCGGAGTCTTTCCAGAAACATGCATCTAAGATGCCTGTGGTGAGGTGAGCAACAGCAGTGGTGCCGATGCAGAGCCCTGTCACCATGGCAAGAATGAAGGGTGCCAACTGGCTAATCCGTATATTATAATATTTATTTAATGATAGAGGTTTGTTACTTTATTTGCTCCTTATACAGTTTCTTTTTAAAATATTTATTTATTTATTTATTTTTTATTTTTATATATATTTTATTGATTTTTTACAGAGGAAGAGAGAGAGATAGAGAGTTAGAAACATCGATGATAGAGAAACATCGATCAGCTGCCTCCTGCACATCTCCCACTGGGGATGTGCCCGCAACCAAGGTACATGCCCTTGACCGGAATCGAACCTGGGACCTTTCAGTCCGCAGGCCGACGCTCCATCCATTGAGCCAAACCTGTTTCGGCGAAATATATTTTTATTGATTTCAGAGAAGAAGGGAGAGGAAGAGAGAGAGAGAGAAACATCAAAGATGAGAGGGAATCATTGATTGGCTGCCTTCTGCACGTTGGACCTAGCCCACAACCCAGCCATGTGCCCTTGACTGGAATCGAACCTGGGACCCTGTAGTCTGCAGGCCAACACTCTAGCCACTGAGCCAAACTAGTGAGGGCCCTTATACAGTTTCTTAAGATAGAAAACATGATGATTGATTTGAGAACTTTTTACTCTAAATGTCCCTCTCAGCACCGCATCCCATAAATTTTGATAGCTTGTATTTTTATTCTGGTCCAAACATTTTCTAGTTTTCCTGTGGCTTCCACGTGGCCCCATGATTTATTCAGAAGGGGGTTACTTGTTTAATGCCCACGTTGGGGAGATGCTCTTGTCCTCTGTCACTGCACTCTAGTGTGACTCTCCTGTGGTTAGAGAACCTGGTTTGCATAATTTTAACCTTTCAAGTTCATAGTTTCTGTTGCAATGCCGGTCACCTGAGGTCTACCTGAGCGTCCTTGGAAAGAATGTGTTGTACGCTTGCTAGAGGGTGGCGTGCTCTCTAGGCGGCAGACCATCCAGCGGCTGACAGTCAGCCTTCTGTCCTGGCTGATTCTGTCCACAGGTCTACCAGGTGCTATCCAGAGAGGAGAGCTGGCCCTCCAGCTATAGCTGGACTTGCCCGCTTGTCTCACACCTGTCAGTGTGCCCTGTGCTCTGCAGCTGGTACCAGGTGCACACACACTGAGAACCAGTCTGTCTCCATTAGCAAGTGTCCCACCTTCTGGGAGTTTCCACTGCTCTGCAATCCTTTTATATGTTAGTATATCTGCTCCATCTTCCTCTTGCTCAGTATTTTCATGGTAAATCTTACCCATCCTCTCATTTTAATCCACACATTTTATATATTTAGAGTAAGTTTCTTTTAGAAAGCATAGATCTGGGCCATTTTTTTTAACCCATTCTGTGGGGTATCCAGACACTGCTGGTATGTTCAAACCATCTACATGGATTGTAATTGTTTGTTTTCTGTTTTTCCTTCCTCTAACTCTTCTTTCCTGCCTTGGTTTTGTGTGTTTAAGTTATTTTAGAATTCCATTTTAATTTATTGGCTTTTTGTCTCTCTTTAGTAGTTGATCTAGGGACTAAAATATATTTAATGTTTCACAATCTATTTAGAACCAATATTTTACCACTTCATTGTGGAATGTACAAACTTTACCATCATATCACCTCCCCCTGTATTTTATTTAAACTTTAACTTTCTAATCCCCCATCACCACAAATGATGCAGTCGAGTCTCCCACAACTGGGGAAGTCGCAGGGCCCGCACACCCGGAGCGCCGAGGGTAAGCCCTGCTGGAGAAAACCACCTTCAGGAGCACAGCATCTCCCCTGCCAGGTGAGTACCTCCCCTGTACCTTCTCTCCGTCTTCTATATTACATCTACACACACCGAAACCCCAGGCGTGACTTTTTTCTCCCAACCAAATATATTTTAAAGAACTCATTAAGAGAACAACGGTCTACTGTATTTATCTAGCATGTACCATTTCTGCTCCTCTTCCTGCCTAAGTTTCAGGCTTCCTTCTGACAGTGTCCCTGCTGTCTGAACAGCTTCCTTTGGCAATTCTTTTAGAACTGCTGGCCACACATTCTCTTCGCTTTCCTTCATCTGAGAATACCTTCATTTCACTGTCATTTCTAGGCATTTTTGCTAGATACAGAATTTTGGGTTGGTAGCTCCTTTCTTTCATTTCCTTCTGGCCTCCATAGTTTCTGATGACAAAAATCAGTCATTCAAATTGTTGTTTTCTGGCTGCTTGTAAAATTTTTGTCTTTATTTTCAGCAATTTGGTTATGATGTGTCTGGGCATGGGCTTCTTAGTCTTTATCCTGTTTGGAGTTCATGGAGGCCCCTCTCCCAAGTCTGTAGATTTATGTCTTTTCCCAGACTTAAAACACATTCATTTATTCCAACATTGTTTTCTGCATCACATTTTTCTACTCTCCTACTGGAACTCCAGTAACAAAGTGTTAGACTTTTTTTTTTTTAAATTGATTTTTTACAGAGAGGAAGGGAGAGGGATAGAGAGTTAGAAACATCGATGAGAGAGAAACATCGATCAGCTGCCTCCTGCACACCTCCTACTGGGGATGTGCCCACAACCAAGGTACATGCCCCTTGACCAGAATCGAACCCGGGACCTTTCAGTCCATAGGCCAATGCTCTATCCACTGAGCCAAACCGGTTAGGGCAAGTGTTAGACTTTTTAATGTTGTCCCACATGTCCCCAAGGCTCTGCTCATTTCCCCCAATCTTTTTTTCTCTGTATTATTCAGATAGGATCATTCCTATTGATCTAAAAGTTCACTCTCTCTTTCCTCTGTCATCTCCATCCTACACTGAGCCTGTCCAGTTTTTATTTCAGTTACTGTATTTCTCAGTTATAAAATTACTATGTAATTCTTCTTTGTATTTTCTGTATCCGTACTGACACAATCTATCTTCCACTTCAAGAGTGTTTGCCCTTACTTGTTGGAACATTTTTGTAACGTCTGCTTTACTAGTTAATGCTGACAACTGTGTTATCTTGGCACTGGTGTCTGTTGTCTTTCCCTTGTGAGTTGAGATTTTCTTAGTTTTTCATATGCCAAGTGATTTTTAATTGCATTCTAGATATTTTGAATATTGTCACGAGACTCTGGGTCTTATCAAAACCCCTTGGAGAATGTTGATACTTTTGTTTCAGCAGGCAATTGATCTGGCTGGATCCCAGATCCAAGTTCTAATCAGGTTTCTGTGAGTTGTGGTTCCAAAATCAGTTGAGATTTCAAAGGCTTTGCAGTACTTGGTGAATCTATCCCACGTGCGCCCCACCCAGGTGTCTGGGATTTGTGTGGTGGCCTATCCCCAAGGTCAGTTCTCGAAGTCTATGTGTGCTATTTGGGTCGGATCCATGTATCCACAACTTGGGAGTAAGCCCTGCTGTTCATACAACCTTAAACAGTCACTTTCCTGAGCTCTTCCTCCCGACACGGCCCCCAGTACTTGCTGGTTCCTCAGTCTCCCTTTTTCTGGTTCTCTAGCCACTCTTCCCACAACTATGTCTGTCTTGGGGCCAAATGGTGGGAAGAGAGAATACAGCATCAGGCGTTTGTCCCACCTTGGGAACGAAGCTCCTGTAATCAGTTTTAGGCTCCTGCCAGCCCTTGCTCTGCTGCCAGGAGACTGCTTGGGGGCTGGGTGCGCGAGAACAGAGAAAAGGCAACAATCAAGTGTGGGGCCTGTGCATTCTCTCTGAGTGCTAGGAGACCCCTTTCTCACCCAGAACCAGAGAGTGTCTCCAAGCACTGTCTGTCCATGTTAACACCCCCCATGGGTTGGGGCTACCTTGAATTCTGGCTGTGAAATACCAGACGGGGGAAATGGTAAACTCAGTCAATTCAGTGGTACTTCAAGTTCTGGTTTTCCTCCCCGACTATTACTTTTCCGGGCCCCTAACCCTATGCCATGCGCGATGTGCAAGTTGTACAGCTGCATCCACTGGGAGAGATGGAGCCGAGTGTACTTGCCCAGAATGGGGCTGCTCTTCTTGTGAACTGGTTAAACCCATTCTCCAAGGATACACGGGATGATGGCAATGAAGGAAGTTTTCTGTTTTAGAATCTACCCACAGGCCCACCCCCGTTACCTGCACTGACCACAAGGCTTATCCCTCCTGCAATGTGTGATGATGGATGGTTTCCCAAGCACCCAGACTTCTCAGAACCCAGAGGTGAGAAGAATGACTGTTACTCTGAGAGGTCCTGGTTTTGCCCTCTTCGGGATTCTCTCTTTAACATCTCACCGCTGACTTGAGATTTCAGAAGGCCGTCCAAGACATTCCAGGTTATAAAAAGCCAAACACCGGCGCTCACCTTTGCTCACTGGCAGCGTTTTTCCTAGGACACTGCCCTCCACAAGCCTGTCCTTTCCTGCTGCTCTGCTGGCCACCCTCAGCCGCTGCCTCAGAGCCCACCCAGGACCCAAACTATCTGCTCAACCTCGTTTCCTGACAATAGTGCCAATTCCTCAAGTTTGTGTACAACATGTTATGTTTAAAAGACTCACAAACTCTGTCCTTGCCCCAGCTGGTGTAGCAAGGTGGTTAGAACATTGGCCTGAGCACCAAAGGGTCAAGGGTTAGATTCCCAGTCAAGGGCACAGGTTCAATCCCCAGCCCGGGTTGGGGCACGTGCTGGAGGCAACCAATCAATATCTGTCTGTCTGTCTCTCCCTTCCTCCCTCCTTCCCTTCTACTCTCTCTAAAAATCAATGGGAAAAATATCCTCGAGTGAGGATTAACAAAAAAAACAACATAAACCAACACCAACAAAAAACCTCTGTCCTAAATGTTTGCAGCCACGTGCCTTTCTGATATCCACCTTTAGTGGTCTTTTCTTTTAAAAAAATTAAAAGAACATGCATGGAAAAATTACTGAAAGGAAAAGTACCAAAATGCAAACAGTAGTTATTTGGGGTAGCAAGACTCCAAATTTCTTAATTTGCTAGCATCTTATACATCTTCTACAAGTTAATATAATGAGGAAGTATGTATTGCTAATTTATCTTTAAGAAATCCACTCCCCATATCCCAAAACTTGAGCAATTGGGGGACCATTAAGCCGTGGCCATCTCATGCCAGGCTACAGCAGTAGGACTCGATAACATGGCTTCACCTACACAACTTCACCGGAACATCCAATTTCCCAGCCACTGCTTCTCAAACAAGACTGCACATCGGATTCACCTGCAGAGCTTAAGTATAAACAACACACCTGTTCAGCGGGACGGGCATGTGAGAAGAGAAGAACAATTATAAAGTTTTAGACCTGAAAGCTTGGCACAGAGTGCAGAATCTCGGAAGGAAGGTGGGGGAGGGTGGGTGGGTGGGAGGTAATCAACCAAAGACCTTGTGTGCATATATGCATGACCCATGGACACAGACAGTGGGGTGGTGAGGGCCTGGGGTGGGGCTGGAGGGGCCGATGGGGGAAAAGAGAGGACATATGTAATACTTTCACAATAAAGATTTTAAAAATAAAATAAAATGATGCATACTGAACTAAACAAGAAAATACAATAAAAATATATTTTTTAAAAAGTATTTCAATTCAATACATGTTTTAGACCTGAATAAAAGGGTCAAGTCTGTCATTTACCAAAATGAGGAAAGATGCAAGGGAACAGGTTCAAAAGGGTGGAAAGAAAGTAAATAAAGTTTAGGCCTCTACTTGTTAAACAGGAAATGCCTATACACGTCCACGTGAAGCTGTCCAGTAGGCAGCTGCAGGCCCACATTGGATCAGAGATGCAGTCCCGGCTGGAGACATACGTGGGGGCTGTCAGCGGAGGGGGACATGCGAAGCCTCGAGTCCAGCTGAGAGCTCCCAGAGGGTGACCACAGACAGAGAAGCACTCAGAGCCAGCACGGCCTGGCCCCAGCACGGCAGTATGTGTTGAAGCAAATGAAGGGAGAGGCAGGGCCAGGTTCATTCTCACATGCAGTTTCACTTCCTGTTGTCCAGGGCAGACTTGTCACAGGACAGAAACCAGAACAGCAAACACCCCCAGCACTAGAGACATTCAGCGCTGCTCGGAGCACATGGTGAATATTCACTCTTTTAACCTGCACCTCAGAGGCAGGGACTCCTGTTCTCCAAGTTCCAGAGAGGAGGAAGATGGGGTGCAACAAGGTGAGGTAACGTGCCCAAAGCCACGCAGCCAGGCTGTGGCAGGGCTGGGACACAGCGCTGGTGCCTGGCCCCCACCCGCATTAAGTCACCATGTGATGCTCTAAGTACTACAAGCTGCGAAAGAAGGGCAAGGAGTTCGTCTCCCCAACACCTGCCGGGCTTTGGCTCTGATGGAGCATCATCACCACCCAGGACCACAGTTAGCACGCAGGCCCAGCACGGGGCTCTGTGAGTGTGTGAGCTGACGTCTGCGACAACAGCCAGCGAGAGCCGGGTGCCCAGGAGCCTCCCCACGGGGGCAGGTCCCTGGCTCTGGATCCCTCTCAGGCCGTGCAGCTTGGGGGTGGGGTGGGGGTGAGAGTGGGGACGGGAGGGATGAGAGATGAGAGGGCGAGAGACACAAAGCACCAGCAAACAACACGGCAGGACTGCATGGCTCGCGCAGGTGCAAGCACATCCTTTGTTATTGATGGCTGCAGCCAGACGGCGCTCTTCTCGGCAGTGTTATGTCACCACACAGTTAGCTGACCTGTTCATTTCAGCTCACAAACACCCTTTAGGTCAAAGAACATGCCCACACTCACCTTCAGAAAACGAATGACCAAGATGGCAGAGACACTTAAGCACGATGCAAGTATATTAAGAATAAATCTATTTAGTACGATAGCTACTTTTTTGAAAGTGTGGATTTCTTTTAAAATATTTTAACTGCTTGGCTACTTAGTCTTCTAAGAAATATTTTGCTGAGTTTTACAAACAAACTCATATTTTAATTTTATGCTATTTTAATAAGCCTATACAAGAAGTGATCCAAATTTAAAATACAAACTCCAACACTGACTTATTTTGTGAATCTCCTGGCTCCAGACACCAGCTCTGGGGAATGTTAGGCCACATTCAGAACAAACTTAATTTGATAAGGCATAAAATAGGCGCACATCCACCTTGTGGCCCCGGCCAGACCCCAATGTGTGCACACTGCCTCCCTCACACACCGCCTGCCCGTATCCACCATGTTTCATGCTCAGAGGGGCCAACCTCGGCCACCACTACTGCCACAGCCCTGAGCCAGACACCCCTTTCTCTCACCTGGACTAGCCTAAGAGCCACACTCTTGCCAGGGTGACCACATCATTCTGAGCCTGCAGGCCAGAGCCAGGGACCAGGGTCATCATGCCACATTACATCGCCATCACATCACATCACATCACAGAGGCCCCCTGGACAGCGCCCCCACCTCCTGCTCACGCTGCCCCTTCCCAACAGTCAGCCCCGCTGCTCCTCTGCCTGTGTCTAGATCAGGGGTGGGCAAACTTTTTGACTCGAGGGCCACAACGGGTTCTTAAACTGGACCGGAGGGCCGGAACAAAAGCATGGATGGAGTATTTGTGTGAACTAATATAAATTCAAAGTAAACATCATTACATAAAAGGGTACGGTCTTTTTTTTTTTTAGTTTTATTCATTTCAAACGGGCCGTAGTTTGCCCACAGCTGGTCTAGATGCTTCTTTGGTACAATGGGGACAATAATAGTATCTTCTTCATAAGGTTGTTGCGAGTTTTAAATGAACTAGAAATCTAAGCGATGACTCACTTAAAGTTAGCAGAAGTAACCACTCAGTACATGATCCATCCCCATTATTAGGACTTCTCCATCACACCTTTACACTCAACCCCCTGGACGGCCTGGCCCGCAGGCCCTGCCGCCCTCCCCATGCACCTGTGCTGCTCTTCCAACCCCTGCGCTGCAAGCACTTCCTCCGGAGGCCTCTCCTGAGCACAGGTGTGTGCTGTTTCCCCAACCCCAGTGCAGAGCGAGGGCCTGTACCAGTAGACCCTCGAGTGTTCACAACAATCATCAATGAACACAAAGCAGGCGGGAGGGGTGCGGCTGCTGGGGGCAGTGTCGCAGCTCTGGGCTCACAGCCTAGAAGATGCAGGTGGTGGGTCAGCCCCCCGGCCTGCTGTCCCTGCAGGAGCCCCTCTGTGAAAGGTGAGCATGTGCCTCCAGCTGCCCCCGACGGGCCTGACCCCGAAGCCCGGCAGACATGTGGGCAGCTCCAAGGCCAGCAAGGGAGGGTCACTACAGCCGGGTGAACAACGCAGCACCGGAAGGATTCAGTCCCAGGAAGCCCAGGGGATCAGAGAGGGCGCTTTACTAGCAAACACAGTCAATACAAATCAACCACAAACACATTTGCAACTATTACCAGGAAAAAGTGACTACATTAAATCAAGTTATAAATATCTAAAGCCCAGCTCTCTCACCTGAACACTCTGATGTGCCTGTTACAAACTGTCAGAAATGATAAAGTACAGTCACTGACATGCTGAAGACAGGCTGGAGTGTTAGGAACTTGGCATGCAAATTAATACAAAGTTTCCCCGTCCCCAAACCTCCAAAATAGTCACTTTTGCAAGGTTCATAAGTATATGCTGCACAGCACACGTTGCGTGTATCTTGTATACCTTTTGTACTTTCTTTGACTCTTTCTGAGCATTCTCTCGGAGTGGTATTTTTCCAAATAACTTCCATCCCAAGTCATTTTGTTTGTCAAGTCTTGCATTTTGTTTTCTAGTAAGCAAGTTCCTATAGGGAGAGAATAAAAGGTTAGGGAATTCCTCGGTGGTTAGAACATCAGGACAGCCGAGTCACTCTAAAGAAAACCAGCAGACTTCCTGTGACAGGTCAATGTGGTGAGCCACTCACTCCAGGTTTTCAGACTTGATTTCCAAACAGACATGAAATTATGCAGTAGGTGAAAGACCTTGAACCTCAAGTAAGATTTTTGTCATTCATTGTTAGGTGTACAAATTCTATAATTTAGAGTAAGGAATGTATTACATCATGACACAGGATATCAGAAAAAATGAACTTTGAAGTCAGACCAAAGGGAACGAAAACTCTGGCTCAGCCATTCACTCGCTGTGTGACTCTGGCCTGTATGTTAACCTGTCTGAGCCTCAGTTCCCTTGTTCAACATGGGTCTTTGTAGGAATTAAAATGATAGCTATAGCCCAGCTGGTATGGCTCAGTGGTTGAGGGTTGACCTATGACAGGAGGTTCGATTCCCAGTCAGGTATCGTGCCCGGGTTGCAGGCTCAATCCCCAGTGGGGAGTGTGCAGGAGGCAGCTGATCAATCATTCTCTCTCATCACTGATGTTTCTATCTCTCTTCCTCTCTCCCTTCCTCTCTGAAATCAATAAAAATATATCTTTTTTTAAAAGTTACAGCTACACAATCAGTGCTCAAAGAACAGCTGCTTTAGCCCTGGCCAGTGTTGGTCAGTGGTTAGAGCATCAACCCTCGGACTAAAGGGTCACAGGTTCAATTTCTAGTCAAGGGCACGTACGTGGATTGACAGTTCGAACCCTGGCCTCGGTTGGAGTGTGAGCAGGAAACAACCAATCGATGTGTCTCTTTTACATGGATATTTCTTTCTTTCTCTCTCTCCCCCTTTCCCTTACACTTTCTCTAAAAAAAAAAAAAATCAATGGAAAAATTCTCAGGTGAGGATTTTAAAAAAAAGAACAGCTGCTTTAGTACTTAACCTTTAGTTTAGTTTAAGTTATCTATCAGGTAAACCTATATACCTATTCACAGAGTCTCCACATTTCACAGAAAGAAAGCCACCCAGGAGTCTGTCATGAGGTCTCCTCTCCCAACGACACATAAACGCAAGACCCAAGTAACAAAACAAATCCCAAATGGTGGTGCAAAGTAAGCTCTGTTTGGGATGCACCGCTTTGGTGTACTCACTACAAACAGGTGGCTTCCAGGCCCACAGCAAAGTATCCGATGTGCAGCGTCTTGTGTGCCAGCAGGTAGGCAAGTGTCAAAGGAAGAAGGGGACGCAGCTAACGGAAACAGCTGCCAGTTTGAAAGGGCTCCCATTGGCTAACAATTTAATCATCAACATAAATAATGAGAACAGGGATTATAATCCACTGAATAAGACAGAAAGGCACAAGCCTACATGGGTACAAATAAACAAACATTAATGCACGGAGGAGGAAAGAGAGCTACAGGACGCCACCTAGCAAGTACAGAAAGGTGGGTGGAGTTAGAACGGGCCACTGGGTGCTAACCCTTGCAGGTGAAAGCTGGATGAGGACCAGGGTCTTCATACCAGGGTGATCACAAAGGCAAAACCAGTTCTCTCTCCAGTGGAGAAACTTCCTTGAGGAAGTGATCACAGCTGGCATCGCTAACGTCAGGAGCGACAGCACACACCGCCATGTTGTTGGCAGCTACCCAATGCACCAAGGACCCTTCCAGGCCCACCTCGAGCCTGTCACACATACTCAGCCACTGGCCAGCAGCAGCCGTCACCCCGGGGCATTCCTCCACTAGGGAGCAGAGCACAGGAGGAGCAGGAGCTTCTGCCTCAAGCTCGAGCCCCCAGCTGGGCCAGCACTCTGCTCTGCAGGAGGGAGGGCGGTGACAGAGAGATCCGAGGGACCGAGGGACCAGCTGGGTTTACAAGAAAGGTGCTGGACCCCGCCCCCCCATCTGTTGACAATGCCTATCCCGATTCCCTGGATAATAATGCTGAAGAGGCGGTTAAGCCACTGCCAACTAACAGACTGAGGGAGGCAGGGAACTTGGGCAGGAAAAAGGAGTCAGGGTTTCACCCCTGCGTGTATCCCAGGGCTTGCAAAATAATTATTTTCATCTCACTAGGTCACAATGCAGAGGAAAAGATAGGAGATGCCCTTGGTTCTGTGCCTCGAGGTGAAGACCTTTGAAATGCCTTTTTCAGATTCCCGGGCGCATGACCACCTCAGGGAGCAGAGCACAAACCCTTAAATACCCCGCACCTTGGTTTCTCCCACCTCTAAGTACTCTTCCTTCCATTCCTTCCTTAATTCCAAAAGTATAAAAAAGCTGCAAAACTGTCATTCTACAGGGCATCTGAGCTCTTGCTCCCCAGCATGTAGTCAGTTTGGTTCAAGTAAACTCGTAAAAATTCTCTACAGGTCTGAACGTCCTTATGTTGACACCAATGACAGAGTCATGTAAAAATAGTGCTGGTTTCTGCCTGCCGGCCCCGGGAAGCCAGCAGCTCACGGGCACACTGGGAGTGCATGTCACAAGGAAACAGTGTCATCACAGTTAGGAGCAAGATGGGTCAGTGACACATCTCACGGGGACAACATGGACCATTAGAATCCTGTCCCCACGAAGCTTTCCTCTTCTCAGCCTAGATTTATCCACTTGTTTTTCGGTTTTCATCACCAGAATCTAAGTCCTTGAGGGTGGATATAGCAGGTCCTCAAATCATGACGTCAGTTTGTTACACCGTTGATGAGGTGCTGTAGAAACTTAACTCTTGCAGATGTTATAAAATTGGTTTTTGCCCAGCTGGGGTGACTCAGTGGTTGAGCATTGACCCACAAACCAAGAGGTCACCAGTTTGATTCCTGGTCAGGGCACAGGCCTGGGTTGTAGGCCAGATCTCCATTAGGGGGCGTGCAGGAGGCAGCTGATCAATGTTCCTCCCTCATTGATGTTTCTATCTCTCTATCCTTCTCCCTTCCCCTCTCTCTAAAATCAGTAAAAACCTATTAAAATAATAATAAATAAAATAAATAGTTTTTGTTATGGGTCATTTCACTGAAAGTCACAGAACCTATCGACACGTTAAATGAGGATGTATTATATACTGCCTCCTATTCACTGTGGTGACTCCAGTCTAGAACAGTTCCTGGCATGTAGGAAAGCATTCAAAATTATTCCATGCATGCTTTTCAGGGCCTCTTCACAAACATGACACAAGAATGGTTCCTGCCCATTTAAAGTAGAGGAAGCTAGGATCCGAACAACTCGGGGAGTCCTGGCAGAGAGACAGCTAATGGGCACAGGGCCGAGGCAGGGGGACGTGTCCGAGCTGCTACCTGGAAATCTGGAGTCAGCGCCGTCCCAGGGTGCATGAAGCAATCCTCCCCACCCTGCGGAGCAGGTTCCACAAGCCACCAACTCTCAGCAGGGATTTCTCAAAACCTCTCAGTCTTGAGAAATAAAACTCCAAAGTCCTCCTCCTTCAACACTGTGCAAGCGAACTCTGCTGCAATTCAGTGACTGTCTGGGCCTCGTGCTCTCTCCCTCGTTCAGCTCACTAACAGGAGCTGTAACAAGTTAGCCAGGGGTAACCAGGAACACCCAGCGTTCGGTCCCACGCGCCCCGATGGCTATCTCCTCTACCATTTCCTTCACAGATCACCTATCAGGGACCACATGTGTGAAACAGCCCCACCAGGAAGGCACAGAGTCGCCATGGTACAGACAGGAAACAGGCGTGGGGAGGTTAAGGACTTCACTCCTGACGGGATATACACACCCTGGCACCCCCTGGGGTAGAGAAGACAGAAATCCTGAGTGATGCTTCCAAAGCCCTTGCATAGCTTGTGTGCTTTTCCCGCTCTCCACCCCGCAGCAGCGGCAGGCTTCCCTCCCTCAGACCCCACACTGGCCCTCACTCTGCTCTGGACAGGGAAGAGGGAGGGGCCAGCCACTTCAGCCATCTCAGGTGAAAAACAAAACACACTCTGCAGAGCAAGCCTCCCGTGTGACAGAATTCTCGCTGCCCCGGGGAAAGACCAGTCACTGTGCCCCAAACTCCTAGTTCCACAACTAAAAGCGCTCAGAGCTAGAAACACTTGGAGCCTCTCCTCCTTTAGAAAATGTGACCCCAGTAGTATCTGAGGCTAAAGAGTGGATCCCTAAAAACAGAGGTAGCAGTCAACTCAAGGGAGGGTAGTGAGCACCTGCCGAGAGCTCCTGGCGCACAGCAGACCCTGCTGGAGCTACAGGACACACCCACTTCATCTAAGAAACACGCAAGGAGGCAACTCTGCCCAATGGGCAGCGGGGGCCTACACCTCCACACAGGGAAATAACCCAGCTCCAGTTACGTCTCCAGTTTAAAAACAAGAAAGGCAGCACTGGGACCACAAACCTGTCCATGAGCAGGAGCGCAGAGGAGACGGACATCGCGTCTACTGTGGCCACACGGCTCTGCAAGGCCAGCCGCAGACGGGCGGACTCTCCCCTCGCCGCATTCCTGGCAGCTGGAGCCAGAGTCCCGGGAAAGCACCATGGACGCCTTCGGAGCCCAGCTCCACAGTCTGGAAGGTTAAGGCACCAGGACAGAGCAGCCTCTGGAAAGGCGGGGGCGGGGCAGGCAGGGCTCTGACTCCTAACTAGTCACAGGGAGGGAGGAGGGAGGAGGGAGGAGGGAGGAGGGCGGGCAGTCTGGGCATGAGTGACCGGTTCCGGGGACTCAGCACAGCTCCACTCCACATCTCGGCACCATGCAGAGACCCAGAGCCACACACAGCGCCAGAGAGGCCAACGAGCCACGAAACCCAGGGCACTCCTTTCTGGGAAGCAAGGTGAAGTCACATTTGCAACGACTTAGAGCATGTCCTGTGTGTCAGACACTGAGCTTTGTGAAAAAGAGAACAGGTATGCAGGTGAGTCACAGAAAGGGTCATGGAAAGTCCTGACCCAATCCCTGCCTCAGAACCATCACCAAGGGATTCTCCCTGTTCCTGATTTGAAACACCATTAAAACCTTTTCAAGGACCAGACCTAACTAACCACTTCGAGGTCAACAAACCTGAGCCACTCTAAACCCACAAGAAGTTAGTCTAGGCTGGCTTGCCGCCCTTCCCACAGGCACTGCTCACTCCTGGGTCTGCAATGAGCCCATGGGGAGGCGACGCTGCACCCCGGCAAGGGCCCTCTAATATCCAGTCCACGCCCCTTAAATAAAGGAGACCACCTGCGAATGGAGAGTCAGTACCAGGTGGCAGGGATGAAGATGGAAATTTTAATTTTACTTTACAAATTTCCATACTGCTATAAAACACGAACTAAATCAGCATGTATTCCTTCTTGCAAGTACAAAAAATAAGTCAAGTGTGGGAGACAACAGGGCACAGGAGTGATACTGAGCACCTGGTCTGTGCCAGGCCAAGACTAAAGAACAACACCCACAGCCCTAGCCGGTTTGGCTCAGTGGATAGAGTGTCCGCCTGCAGACTGGAAGGTCCCAGGTTCGATTCCTGGTCAAGGGCACATGCCTGGTTGCAGGCTCGATCCCCAATAGGGGGCGTGCAGGAGGCAGCCGATCCATGATTCTCTCTCATTCTTGATGTTCTCTCTCTCTCTCCCCCTTCCTTTCTGAAATAAATAAAAATGTATTTTAAAAAAGACCACCCTCAAAATCCCAGGCCCAGTGCAGCTGAATTGTGTGTGTTGGGGGTGGGGGTGGGGGGGCGTGGGGGGGTGACTAGCGAGGATGCTAATTCCTTGCATTCCAAAGTTTGGTGTCTGGACTGGAGGCAGCCCCCTGGGAACTAGCTGGAAACACAAAATCCTGTGCCCCCCACCCAGACCTCCGTAATCAGAACCTGGGCGGGGGGGGAGGGGGGAGAGCAATCTGTTTGTATGAGCCTCCCTCTAGTTGAGAAGCTCTGATGTTCGCTCGCTCGCTCGCTCCAGTTTAAGGAGCACTGTTCTGACTACTGACACACTTACAAACCTGCGATCTTACTTGAACTTGTCAAACCCCTCACCCCCAGGAGTCAAATCCACACCTGGTCTGGCACAGGCATCACTCAGGAAGCGCCACACCCGAAGTCTCTCTCAGGACCCTGTGTCCTCCCTCCCTACAAATCTACACCCCCATGTTCCCACACTTCTCCAAATCCTCTCTTAACCTGCAACAGTCATGTGTCATAATTATACCTCAGCAAAACAATCTCCAAAAATATCTACCATGAGAAACTCACAAAGAAAACTCAGGCCCAGGGGGCCTCACTGGTGAACTCTTCCAAGCATTTAAGGAAGAAATACACAAAGCCTTTCAGAGGCCAAAGCTTTCACTCCTACCCTCTCTCCACCCCAGAAGGAATTCAGAAGTCATTCAATGAGCACGTTTATGGGCATTATTCCCCAAGAAAAAACTATTCAGCCAGGACTGTTTGGTACCCTTTCGAGAATCATTTGACACGGAGTGTGTGTGTAGGCTTTTTTAAAATTCATGTGCAATAAAACTGACTTTCTATAAGTTTTAACACATGGTAGGTTCATTTAACCACCAGAGAAAAATCTCACTGAGAACACACGAAGCAGAATACTTCTGAGCCCATTCTATAAGGCCAGCATAACCTTGACACCAAAACCTGTCAGGGGCAGTATAAGAACGGACAAATTACAGACAGAAAGTCATAACCAAAATATTAGCAAATCCAATCCAATCATGGAACATAAAGGATGGTGTATCATGAATAATTTGGGATTATCCTGAGAATGCAAATGCAGTTAGCTTACTTAACATTAGAAAAGTGCAATGTTATTTGCCACATAAGCACATAAAGGAGAAAACACATACAACCGAGAAATGCAGGAAAAAAGGCATTTGACAAAACGTAACATGTGTGATCTTTTAAAATTATAAAACTAGGAATAAAAGAGAACTTCCTGAATCGGATAAAAGGTATTTAATAAAGCATGAGGTACCTGGTGAAAAGACACCCGCCGGCAAGCGTCACACTGAGTGGGGAAGCAGGGAAGCTTTCAGAGGCCAGGCCACTTCCACACGCATGGAGCTCTAGGCCTTCCGTGAGGCCAGAACACTGCGGGAGAGGGGCGAGGTCTGGAAACAACCCACTCACAGACAGGGGGCTTTCTACACAGAAAACACAAAAGAATCCACACATCAACAGCGAGAACCGAATTTAACAAGATCACAGGATGCAAGGACTACACACAGAAATGAGCGGCATTTCCAATAAACATTTCTAAAATGCCATCTGTAAAACCATCCAAAAATAACAAATATCCTGGAATAAATTTAATGAAAGAAACACAAGACCTTTACATTTAAAAAAACAAGAAACACCTATAAAATACTGTGAAAAATTTAAAGAAAAACTAAATAAATAGAAAGACACACCATACTCAGACACCAAAAGTCTTCATATAGTAAAAAATGATCAATAAAGATCAATAAATTCAATGCAATCCCAAACAAAACCACAGATTTATTGTGGTAATTGCCAAACTGATTTTAAAATTTATATGGAAATGAAAAAGAACCTAGAATAGTCAAAATAATCTTAAAGAACAAAGTAGGAGGGTTTACTCTATCAAATATCAAGACCCATTATATAGTAGCTACAGTAATTTAAAAAGTATTGAAATTAATGATAGTAAAAGGACAAATAGATGACAGCAGCTATAGGTCACCTGATGTATTTCAAGATTCACGGGAAGGGTGATCTCTATAGCTAAGGAACATTAACCACTGCCTCACATCATACTGAAAGTTAATTCTGATGGATCATGGATCTAGCAGGTAATGTCAAAACAAAGATTCTAGAAGATAACAGAATTTCTTAAATAGAACAAAAAAGGCACTAACCATAAAAAAGAAGATTCTATAAAGTAGAATTCATTATGGTTAAGAAGTTCTGGCCCTAACCGGTTTGACTCAATGGATAGAGCGTCGGCCTGCGGACTCAAGGGTCCCAGGTTCGATTCCGGTCAAGGGCATGTACCTTGGTGGCGGGCACAACCCCAGTAGGGGGTGTGCAGGAGGCAGCTGAATCGATGTTTCTCTCTCATCGATGTTTCTAACTCTCTATCCCTCTCCCTTCCTCTCTGTAAAAAATCAATAAAATATATATTTTTTAAAAAGAAGTTCTGTTCATTAAGAACACAAAACAAAAAATCTGCAGAGAATGAGAAGGTAACCACCGTGCAGAGGAGATCTACATTCCACAAAGGCTCTCACCCTGAATCTAAAAGTGGGCCTACAGATCAGTGAGACAGGCCCACACAGGCACCTCAGAACAGAGGCCAATAAAATATGGAAAGGTAGGCAAAGTAAACCCAAATCCCCTCACCCGTCACCAGGGTGGCGGAAAAGAACAAACATAGAGGCCAACAAGTGACAGTGCGGCATTCCGAGAGGGCGCAGAGCACCCGAGTGCTTGCGCTGCTGCAGCAGTATGAGCAAGCACCGAGGACAGTGGTCGGCAAACTGCGGCCCCTTGAATGTGGCTCTTCCACAAAATACCACGTGCGGGCGCGCACGTACAGTGCAATTGAAACTTCGTGGCCACACTCAAGAGGCCAAAGAGCCGCATGTGGCTCGCGAGCCACAGTTTGCTGACCACTGACCTAGGAAAAGCACTTAGCATGCCTACCGAGCAGAGTGTGAGCAAGCGCCTAGGAAAAGCGCTTAGCATGTCTACCAAGCACACTCGGCAGGGCTGCCCCAGCATGCGCGCGCCTAAAGACATGCGTGAGACTATTACGATGAGCACCCCCTAATTAGTAAGTGTCACAGACTTAAGAATCAAGCCTCCATGCACGGGCAACACACAGAAGTATGTTTGTGCGACTGAAAACTATACAGAGCAAGAGAAAACGAATACGGCCGCCATTCAGTAACATCCTGGGTGAACCTCAGGCAAAGCTGAGCAAAGAAAGCCAGACACTGAAGTATATGCTGTATGAATCCATTTATCCGAAACTCCAAAACAAGCAAAACAGCAACTGCCCTGGGGGAGCAAGGTCCTGACAGGGAAGGGATAGGACAGAGACTTCAGGGCTCAGTGACACTCCAAGGGCCCACGTGCAGGGCTCACTGTGTACATGACAGTATATGCTACACTTCAGGAAGTGCTAGCTCAGCTCCCACGCTCTCTGGAGTCTTCCAGGATGAACACCCCTCTGTACCCAGTGGCTCTGCTGTCCTCCCAGAGCACCTTACACGCATCATTGACCAAGAGCTGGGACTTGTATTTTAGCTATTTCCGCATCTCCTTAACTACATGGGGGAGGGAGGGTGCCCTACTTGCTCTCTGGATCCCCGAGGGCTGGCAGGAAACCTGCTGTAGAGCCTGCACTCACGGGTCATTCATTAACTAACCCTGAAACCCACTCAGGCCTGTATATCTCGACTGATAAGTCAGAGTCCAAAACAGGCCCCAGTGGCCGGGTCACAGCCTCCTTGAAGTCCCTCCCCTTCAACCCTTCCCAACATGTAAACACAGGAAGGAGAAGTTAAACAGGGAGGATTCCCTAACATCTGCAGAGGTTTTCACAAGGAGAAAGGAGGCAGGGCGAAAGCGCCCATGTGGTTTAGTATTGAACGTTACTTTACTGGGGAAAAACACAAATTTATTCTTAATCTCCAACTGAATCCTGAGAGGAGGAAAAAAGGAGTTGCGAGCTCATAGGCTATAAGCATCACACATGGTGAGGGGTCTGGGCTCACGACCACACTGAGGAGGGATGCAGGACTTAGACCTGAAGGGATGAGATCTGGCTGTGGCGCAAAGACTCCTCGTGGGACTCAGCGTCAGGCAGGTCGGGGCTCATATCCCAGCTTCAGGACCAGCTGCCTGACTCTGTGTGAGAAACAAACCTCAGTTTTCTCCTCTGCAATAGCGGTACCAGCCTCAGCCACCAGATGGGTGACTTACCTGTGCTCATCAGTAACACTGAGGGCGGCTTATGCATGACAGGCCAAGCAGCTCATCTCATCTCATCCTAACGCTATTCACCCGTTACTGCTTTCATTCAACAAGCAGAATACAGTGAGGCCTTGACTTACGAGTGTCCCGACTAACGAGTATTTTGAGATACCAGCTGTCTCTCGGCCAATTTTTTGCATTGAGTTGATAGAGTAATTTGAGTTAACGAGCTCCTTAACGAGCTCGGTCTTGGAACAAATTAAACTCGTAAGTCAAGGCCCCACTGTACTGCGCTCCGACTGTGTCCTACATAGGCGCTGTGCCAACATGCCAGCCAGAGGCAGAGGCCCCCAGAGACACAGGCCCCCACCCTCAAGGTGTCTATGTATGTATGATTCTCCCTCTGACAGATGAGGAAACTCAGAGATATAACCTTGCCCAAGGACACACAGTCAACTGAAGGGCTTGGATTTGGATTTAAGTTCATACCTCCCACGGGTGGTTCTCAATCCTGGCTGCAGCGAGAATCCACTAGAGAACTTTTTAATAATCCTAACGCCATGGCCTCACCCCAAACCAACGAATACTGATTGCTGAAGGTGGGGCCTACACATCAACTGATTTTTTTAGTTTCCCAGAGAATTCTGTGCAACTAGAGCTGAGAACTTTGTCCTGAACTAATAAATGCTTCCTGTAACGTGTTCTCTCGTTTCTTTAATTGATGCTTTAATCTATATGAATTGAAGATTAGCTCTGTGCCAGCAGTTTCCATGAACAGTGAATACACTCTTTTAGATTTTGCTTTAAACTACTCTAAAAATTCTACGAACAAAAGCAAAATAAAACTGGGAACAACTGCCTGATAATGTAACCTTTTCTAGTATCTTCCAATCTCTGGTTTCCATTGATCCAGATGGTGTGCTGATTCCTAACCCAGGTGGCTTCTAGAGCTCATCTGTGTGCCCTCTCCCTCCACTGGGCTGCACCCCCGGAATCCAGCAGGTCCCTGTCTTCTCTGGTACGGAAAACGCCCAGCCCAGAGCGTGGCACAAAGTGGCCTGCCCCTGTGCATGAGAAGGAACCACTCTTGCATGCGGCTCCACGAGCAAGGGTCTACACTGTGCAAGCGGGCAGGGCCAAGCCACGTTCTGTTCATGTCCCAGGGCCAACCAAGAATATTCGCCAGGCATTCGCTGGGGGTCAGGGATGACTAAGATCCAGGCTCTGACTTGAAGGCCTCATTCTAAGAACAAGACATACAAAACAAAACTGGACTAACGTGAGAACAGGCACAGAGAGCAGCATGCTTGGAGGAGGCCGCCTCTGCCCTGGGAGCCAGGTGGGCGTCCCGGAGGAGCTGAGCTGGGCCTTAAAGATGCGCAGACATCGGACAGAGGCATGCAGGCGAGAGAAGGGAGCATCTCAGGCAAAGGCAGGAAAGCGTGCCTCAGTCCTCTGAGCCGAAGCCAGGGCCCAGGAGAGGGAGAGAAGCAAACCAAAGGCATCTCTGCATTCTGGGTCTGCAGGAGCAGGAGGACCAGTCCTGCCAGACCTCAAGCTACAGTCATGTGGGGCCAGAGCTGTGACAGATTTCGACAGTCCACCGGCCCCCGTGGAGCGTGTCCTCATTCATAAAGCAGAGATTGGACTTTCACTGCCAGTAAACTTGCACCAAGGACAATGGGCTCCTGGGGGCTCACAGACACCCTCTTGGGAGAGGGCAGGTCAGCTGACCAGGGTCAGGACTGTGGTCACCAAGCAGGCAGCACTTCTGGGATTTGGCCCCAGGAAATCCTGAAATGTACACCACGCACCAGTACATGCGCCCACAGGTCATTTTATCATCAAAAAGCAGAAGGAAAGCCACTTCCTTACTGTTAGACAAGTAAATGATTCACAGGGCGGAATACCACAAAGACATTCGTAAGTGTATAAATTTTTAATTTTGTGGGAAAATGTTTTCTATAAGTAAAATAGTAGGATACCGAACTGTAGAAACATTATGCAACTTTATGTTTTAAATTCAAAAAAGTGTAAGAAAATACAGTAAAAAGGAAAAATTGGTAGTAGGTGTAAAAGTGGAAAGGGCAAAAATAGAATGATAGTTTAAACAAAAAGAACCCTTAAGAAAACATGTAAAAATAGGTTCCTTTAAAAAAAAAGTCATAGACAGCACAGGTATGGATGCCACATGTGCAATCAAACAAAAACCTGCACAGCTGTGTGACCCAGATCGCTAGGGAAAGTCTCCTCTCAATACACAGAATAACAACATAATCAAAAGGGGAAATATTTAGATTTTAACAGTTAAGGTAACATCTCTTTATTACTTTTTCAGGTTTACAGTCTATCCCTCATTCACTTAAGACTGTTTACTGAACATCTACTAAGTGCCTGCACTGGCTAGGAAAACAAATACTGGATTAAGATGCAACCCCTGCCCCAGGAAGCTCACGGTCCACAGTGGTGGGGACGGTGCCGCGCTGTTTGAAAAGTAGTCTAGGAATGTGGATCCAAACAAGGACTCCTGAAGGACCACAGGAGCTTGCCAGGCAGAGGAGCAGAAGGGGCAAAGTGACTATGTGAGACGGCTGGTTCAGAGAACCCTAAGTGACGAGCTTGGCTTTTGTGGCCGCAGCACAGAACGGGAGCCGGAGTCCTGAGGTGGGCAGGTGGATCCAGAATGCTCCTGACACCACGCCAGGGAGTTTGGAGAGTATTCTGCAGGTGATGAGAACTATCATTTAGGCAACAGAATGACAAAGTATTCAACTCATCGACTCTAGGCATTCAATTCTCATGAAGCTGAACAGGGAAGGGGGATGGAGAAAAATGACCCCCCAAAATGGCCAATGCTCCCAAATATTCTCCAAACCCATTCCCTCACTAGTCCGGACACTCACTAGTCCAGTTTCCCAGCCTGCCTTCCAGGTGGGCGAGGCCACATGACTAAGTCCCAGCGGGTGAACTGCAGATGCACTGGTTACCTTCGGCCCTTTCCCTTTCTTGGCTTGGCACAGAGCCGCCCAGAGGCCTCCTGTTGGAATCGCCGGAGCCAGGAGGTGGGGAGAACGTGGGAGAGCATGAGCTGGAAATACTAGTAAATGTCCTTTGTGTCTCAGCCATTAGCCAATTCAAGTTTGTTACCGCAGCTAGTGCTCACCCACGGAAATACATATTCATGTGTTTTCCCCACAAACTGACCACCACAGGTGTGGACACCACACGTGCAATCAGACTGAAACCTGCACAGCTGTGTGACCCAAGATTTCTTCTGCTTTAAAAATCACTGCTCTCAAAGGAATTTTAAAGGAATGAACTCTGCTCATTCCAGGGTATACGCTTAAAGTGAGTGAGCAGTCAGGTGCTAAGGCCAAGCTGATCCACGAGGTGTTTTTCCCCGTCTAACTGGCCCCTCACCCTTTTCTTCTTCCTCCTGTGGGGCTCCCTCCCAACCTGTAGGACGTAGACTGGGGGACTGAGCCCACGCCCTCTTAACCGCTTTCCCTGTATCCCCCCTTCTGGTAGGAAATGTGTCTAACACCCAAATCTGAAGCCTAGAGGCTATTAGGACTTCAATCCTGATTACTCTTCCCTGAAACACCCTGTACACGGAGCCTGGGACTGGAAAGCCTCTGGCTGGAAGCAAAGGGGAATTAACAGGAAAGCGGGACTGTTATGGGCCCAAAGCGGCGACTAGGCAAACCTGGATGACTCACCCCTCCACATACAGAACCTGACAGAAACCCTGTGACAAACCACAACTATTCACAACAAAGCATCAGCAAACTGGAACTGAGAAACCAACTCTCATTACACACCCAGCTCACTGAGCATCAACAGGAACTAGCTGTGTGGCAATCCAGTCAGATGTGTGTGCACATGAACAATACGGGCCATGAAGAATGTAACGTCAGCTACCTCAGAGATTCAGTGTTCTACAAACAGAACAGGCAAGCAGCTTAGAACAGGCACTATTCAAGGCAGAAAACGGGGTAAGAGTTTAAACTGTGTTATTCCACCAACATTTTTTTCAGTAAAACAGATTTAATACCCACTTGCACCAAGAGAAGTTAATTTACTAGTAGGAAGTAGCTGGTGGCTGAAGAGCTGCTTGGCAGGAATGGGGTTGCCTGTGGGTTTCTCAAGACCCCACCAACTCCTGTGTGCCACACAGCACCTGCACGTCACCCTGAACCCCTCTCCCAAGGGCAGAACCAAGGCAGGCTGGCAAGGCACCTGAGCACAGATGCCTGGGAGTCCCTATAAAGTCAGTGTGATTTCCCGACAGCCCCTGCACACGGGGGTGCTCCAAAACTCAGGAGGCCACGTGAATCCTACGAAGAGCACACATTCTCCCTCTCCCCCCCTCCCCAAGATGACCTTTTTCACAGCTGTAACATCTCTAAGGACAGGGACAGAGGCGCGGCAGAGAACTCCGTGAGGCCTCAGGTTACCGGAGCACCGTCTGGCTGGTGAGCAGGGCATACGCTACATAGTACATAGACACGCGGTTCTTTCTTGGTTCAGTTCCCGCCACTCCTGCAGGCTCCTGCCTCCACAGTGAGAGTCGCTGCTCCCCACCCGAGGTGAACAGGAATCTCAATGTCAGCCCCCAACGGGCAGGGCGGCTGAACTTAAAAGGTTTCTTTGCTCTGATCAAAGAACTTTCCTTCCACCCAAGGGAAGGAAACAGATCAAGCCCAGCTGGGAGACAGAACTATTCCTGTTCCCTTAAGTTCAACTCCTGCTGGAGAACTGGCTGGATCACAGGAAAACCAAGCGGGGCCTGCTTTTAATCAAGGCATTAGAACACAAGAGAAACTGCTGGTGTTCGCCCTTAGGACGGGTTAAGTCCCTTGTTTCTGTTTGCCCTTTTCTGCTGCTCATCTTGACTGCGCTGGCATTTACTAGCATTCATTCATTCATTCATTCACTCACTCACTCATTCTTTACAGCAGCAAGCAGGGAAGCGATCCTAACAGATTCCAGTGAGCGAGCAGCACCAGCCTCTGTGCCCAACACTGGACATGCATCGCCCTGGTACCGCCCATTCGGAGATAAGGAGACCAAGGTTCAAGAAAATGAGGCAGCTTAAGCAGCCTTCAGCCAGAAGGGCAGAGCAGTCACCTCCTGGTGCTACAGGCACACTCTCTGAATGCCCACCAAGTCCTCTGGCCCCACGCTGGAGGCACAGCAGACTCCTCCAGAACCCAGCTCTGAGAGGGGCAGGCCCCTCCGCCTCCACCACATTAAACATCCAGAACATTTAAACACGCGCTGGAGTGCACAAGCATGTCACACAGGACTCATGCCAGGCAGCCAATGCCCCAGCCCCAGGAGGAAGCGGGTCAGCCTGTCCACCACACCGGCCTTACTAAAGGCCACCTTGGCTCCTCCGCCCCCTCCCCCAGGCCTGTGGACAGTTCCCTCTGCAGCTTCCCTTGGCTTCACGTGCCTCATAGTGATTTGGTTGCTTCTCAACCACCCTGTGCAGCTTTGTTACATCAACGAGAACAAAGGTTAAAAATAAAGTCACAGATTGTCACCTAAACTAAGCAGATGAGCGCTGAGCAGCAGAGCTCCCCACAGTGATGGGAAAGTACAAACCCGTGCTGTGCTACGAGGCAGGCAGTGGCCACGTGTGGCTGCTGAGCACTGGGATGTGGTCAGTGTGACTGAGGAACCGAGTTTTTCATTTATATGAAACTAGTGGCCTGGTGCATGAAATTTGTGCAAGGCGGGGGGGTGTCCCTCAGCTCAACCTGCACCCTCTCCAATCTGGGACCCTTCAGAGAATGTCCGACTGCCGGTTTAGCAGACATCCCTCTCGCAATCCAGGATTGTTGGCTCCTAACCGCTCACCTGCCTGCCTGCCTGACTGCCCCTAACTACTCTGCCTGCCGGCCTTCTCACCCCCAACTGCCCCCCACCCTCCGCCAGCCGGATCGCCCTCAACTGCCCTCCCCGCCGGCCTGCTCGCCCACTAGTGACCTCCATTGACGGCCTGCTTGCCCCCAACTGCCCCCGCCACCGGCCTGATCACCGCCAACTGACCTCCACTGATGGCCTGCATGCCCCCAACTGGCGCCCCCTGATGGCCTGCTCACCCCCAACCCCCCCGCCCCCCCCCACCGGCCTGATCACACACAACTGCCGTCCCATCCTGGCCTGATCACCCACAACTGCCCACCCCTCTTGGCCCCTACCTGCCTCTTCCTCAGCCCCGCCACCATGGCTTTGTCCAGAAGAATGTCTGGAAGGTCTCCTGGGAGGTCTCCCAATCTAATTAGCATATTACCCTTTTATTAATATAGACAGAGGCCTGGTGCATGGGTGGGGGCCAGCTGGTTTGCCTGAACGGTGTCCCGGATCAGGGTGGGGGTTCTCTTGGGGGGGCGGGGCGGCCTGGGCAAGGGGCCTATGGTGGTTTACAGACCAGCCACGCCCCCATTGAGGTGGGAGTCCCCACTGGGGACAGTACCGGCCTGGGTGAGGAGCTGGGGCAGTTTGCAGGTCAGCCTGGGTGAGGGGTTGAGGACTGTTTTCAGGCTGGCCACACCCCCTTCAGGGTGGGGGTCCCTGCTGGGGTGCCTGGCCAGCCTGGGTGAGGGGCTGATGGCTGTTTGCAGGCTGCCCACGCCCCCCAGCGGGGACCCTCACCCCATGGGGGCGTGGCCAGCCTGGGTGAGGGGCTGAGGACCGTTTGCAGGCTCTTCCCTCGGTGGCCGGCCCAGGCGACCCAAGCCTCCCGCGCGTTCAGACCGGCTCCATGGCCAATGCCCACAGGCCCTTCCTTCAGCAGCCAGCCAGGGCAGGCAGGAAGCTTGGCTTCCTCTGTCGCCGGGGCGACCCAAGCCTCCCACCCGACCCAAGCCTCCTGCCTGCTCCAGCAGGCTCCATGGCCACTGCCATCTTTGTCCCACTAATTTGCATATTCCCTCCTGATTGGCTGGAGGCGTCATGGAGATATAGTCAATTTACATATTTGTCTATTATTAGTGTAGATCAGCGGTTCTCAACCTATGGGTCTCGACCCTTTGGGGGCCGAACGACCCTTTCACAGGGGTCACCTAAGACCATCGGAAAACACATGTATAATTACATATTGTTTTTGTGATTAATCACTATGCTTTAATTATGTTCAATTTGTAACAATGAAATTGGGGGTCACCACAACATGAGGAACTGTATTAAAGGGTCGCAGCATTAGGAAGGTTGAGAACCACTGGTGTAGATTTAAACAGCTACATGTGCCTAGTGGCTAACACACTGGACAGCACAGTAGACTCTAGCATAAGCACCAACTTGCCCCAACCTAAGACCCGAAATGACCAAACAGGGTGGCTGCTGAAGCCTGCATGACCTGCTGTGGGACCAGGGACATGGGTACAGGAGGGTGGAGGCCACAGGACAGACATGTGAAACACAAAGCAAGCCTCTGCCAGCCCCACAGCCTCCGTTCCTGCCGGCTCCTTCGACCAGAACACTCTTTTCCCCCATCTCGTTCACATCTCTGCTCAAATGTCACTTGCTCAGTGACACTCTCCCTGACCACCCTACTTAAAATGCACCTCCCACCCTCACTCTTCCCTCCCCAGGTACCCTACTTTTTACTCCTCCAGCACTCAGAGCCTGACAGGGGGCCTCTCTTATAGCTGTGTGCCTGCAGCAGATCCCAGTGCCATCCGGTGCTTTTATTTGGGGGAAGGGGCTCGCTGGCTGCTGCACCAGGTCCTGGGTACGTACCACGGAGGAAATGAATTCAGTATTTGAGAAGCATTACTGAGTTCTGGCTAGGTGCCAGCATGGGATGAGTGAGACGCGGTCCCGCAAGGGGCACCAGGCTGGGGGACCCACAGATGACACTGCACTAGGGCACAGGCGGGGAGCCAGGGAACCACAGGAGGAGAGCCCTCCACGCATGCTGGGATCTTGGGTGGGCTCTCCCCATTTAAAGTGTGCATGGCAGTGAGGGGCAGAAATGGAACCTATTCCAGAAAGGGGTCACCCAGGCCGAGGGAGGAAAGGTGAGACATCTCCGCCCACCGGTGCAGAGGCCCCTTAGCTCCGACACTGGCCTGCAGACCTGCACTGCGCCGGCTGCAGCTCCTCTCCCCCTGCTCTCCAGCCCCTGTTCCCCAAGGCTGCTCCTGGCACAACTTACAAGAGGCGGTGGAGAGGCTTCTGTAAGGGCAGGGATTTGGAGCTGGACAAGTGCATGTTCCAGTCACCGCTCGGCCATCTGGAGCCCATGCAGCTGGCCGCTCAGCTATCTCCAGCGCAGAGACAATTTCTACGGAAGCACTGTGAGTGCTCCAGGGGGAGAAGGTGCAGGGCCGGCTCCAACAGGTGGCTGCTGCCTCCTCGGGGGGAGCTGCTCAGAGGCAGCTCGGAGCCCCTGCAGCAGCGAGGTTTAAACCCCCTCTCCTCGAGACAGTTCCTCAGCTCCTGCGCAGACCTTCATCTTGTGCACGTGGAGCTCAATCTCCTTCCATTTTCACGGCTCTGTGAGGGGGTATCCTCAGCTCATTTTGCAGATGAGGACACTTCCCAGCGAGCTGAGTGCCTGCCTCACCCAAGACCACACGCCAGGAAACGCTAGGTCGAGAGAATAGCAGCCCGTGCTCCTTCCCAGGTGCACAGTGGTGCGTACACACGTGCACACACACCACCCAGCAGCTCAGATATTCAGCAGGTTTTCTGAATATCCCTGATGCCAGGTCAAAGTCACCAAGAACATCAGCAAGCAGATTTTGTAGAAAAGTCACAGTTACAATGTTACACCTCAATGCAGTGACAATTCTAAAATGGTCAAAGTAGCAGAAAACTAGTCAGGCAGAATAATAACTAATAACAATAATAGAAAAAATATTAAATGCCTGTCATATGCCCAGTGCTTTTTACATCCATGTACATTTCCTCCCTGTTTAATTCCAACAACACTTTGAAAATGAACTTATTTCTATTTTCTAGGTAAGAAACAAGCTCAAAGAGCCAAACCCTGTATCATCTTTGTATCCCTTGCAAGCTACTTGGCCACCCCTGCCTCGGTTTTCTCACCTAAATGAGAATTAACTGCAGTGCCTACCTGAACCCACCAGCTCTCAGTGCAGATACAGAGTCACTCCGGTAACTTCAAGCAGGAAGGGACTGAACTCAAGGAGTTAGATGACTTGGAAATCACTGTAAGGGCTGAAGTCATCAGCTCTAAATGGGACGCCCAGGAATGGCTCCCTGGGTAGAGAACTCGCGCAGCGGGGAGCTGCCGCATCTGAGCTGCCCCTGGACTAAGGCCCTCCAGGGTGCAGCAGGTCAGGAAGCCACCACAGCTTGCAGCCACCTCACCCACCCCAGCGTCACACAGGATGCTGCTGCAGGAGAGCCTCACGCCTCCATGGCATCACTAGATAGCAGGAACCAGCCTGAAGGGGAAGGAAAGTGGTCTCCACCAAACTTCAAATCTCTCACACAAGGCACCCAATTCACACCCAGAACCCCACGGCAAGAGACGTTGGGAAATGTACGTGTTGAAGGCTCCGGCTTGCAGAGTGCAGGAGGCACCCCGGAGGAAAGTGGTCCGGAGCACGAAGAAGCCAGCCCACAGATCGGCCACACACTCTCTCACATGCTGCTGGCAGTGGGACAAGGCGACCACATGGAGGTCTGAGAACGGCACCTGGCGAGCACCCGGTGGCTCTGGCTGCCGCACACCTCTGAAGGGCACCCACCTGCTCATAAGCTAACTCACCCCCCCTCCCCCCGGGCCAAAGAAAGCACCGAGCACATTTCTCCCTTAGCACCACTCATGTCACCTCCCAAATAATCACACCCCACAGCCCAGGTCAGCACAGGAACTGAGATTCTGCTTGAGCGCTTTCACAGCAAGGGCTCTAAAAGCCCGAGACTTACTTTTAAGCCAGTGGTTTCTAACTTTCTCATATAGCAGGACCTTTTTAAAAAGTGAACTCTTATGTGGAACCCCAACCAACAAAGGCAGAACGTCGGGCCAGAAATCCAACCTGCATTCCTGGTCTGTGCCCAAAGCTTCACTGTATTATCTCGTTTGACCCTCACACCAACTCGTTCCAAGAGGTACATTTAACCCATGTCATCCTGTACCCCTGGGGATCACAGGGGTTAAGTGAGTTTCTTGATGTCACAGGTCAAAAATAGCAGAACTGGGGTTCAAACCTGGGTCTGAGCAGCATCGGCTCTCGACCACCACACGCCTCGTCTCTATCTTTGGATTACAGTTCGATGCCAGGGTGAACCAGACATAGACCGTGCCCCACAGGGGCCCTCAGCCAGCCAGGAAGCAGACCAGAAAAACGCATCATTACAGCTCTTTAAACACAGCCAGGTGCACCCGGCTCAGCCTCCGCAAGCTGTTCCCTCTGCCTGTCTTCCCCTGGCAAGCTTCTCCTTTGCATCTTGCTGTCTCTCATCAGCAAAGGACACTTGGAGCATCTCTTCTGAGAGCTTAATAAACGGTTACACAAAAGAAGACGTAAGTTGTCAGAGCTAATCACTACCCTCCAGACCAGTGCAGATTAGCAGCCCAAACCCTGGGCTTCTCAGAAACAGCCGTCTCCTGTGCAATACAAGCGTGCTACTGAGTTCCTCTCACAGCCACTGCCGGGGCTTCCGCAGAAATACCGACAACTGCACTGGGCTTACAGGTCCCTCCATACAAGGTGAGGGCCCTGCTCGAACTGCATGACAGCAGTAAATTTCCTTCAAGGAAGCAATGGAATCCCAACATTTTACAACCTGCTAACGCAGTGGTTCTCAAAGGCTGGGTGATTCTGACCCCGCCCCCCCACACCCCACCCTCCTGGGACATTTAGCAATGCCTAAGGGCATTTTTCACTGTCAAAACTGGGGCTGTGACAGGCATCTAGTGGGTAGAGACCAGGGAGGCTGCCCAACGGCCTTTAGTGCACAAAAATTCATCCATCCCAAATGTCAACAGTGCCAAAGTGGAGAAACCTTGAGGCAACTCTTTCACTAGTGACTGACTGGAGAAGCACAATGTTGGGACAAGAACCAGAAAAGGCTTTAGGACACGTTTTTTAGAAATGATCATGATTTCTATTGGAATCATAGGTGGCTACTACTTAGATATTGTCAAGAAGGGTGCTGGATGCTTTACCTATTTGATCTCTAACCTTGTGCCGTAGTTTTATGCTCCATTTAAGGCTCAGAGAGGTGAAGTAACTTGCCAAAGGTCACACAGCTAGTAAGTAGGAGAGCGCACATGGAAGCCAGCCCGCCTGACTCCTGAGCCCGTGCTCTGGACCGCTGGACCTCCCGCTGCCCCACAAGGTCTGGTCTGTCTTCCCCTCAGCAGTAAGCTCCTGAGGGCAGGGACTATCTCTAAGCTCAGAGTGGAGTCTGCCACAGGGGTGCTTATCACAGCCTGGATGAAAGAAAAAATAAGAGCAAGAGCTGGGCCTGCAGCTTCCACTTGGCAGTGGCCAGGCCCAAGCCAGCCTTCCTGCTACTCGTCAGCTCCCTCTCCTCCAGGCCACCTTCCTCAAGCAGCCGGAGTCACCGACAGGCCTGCTTCTCAGGCCACAGGTTCCCAACCATCTCCACCCCTTCCTCCCCCCAAGCCCCTTTGTCCTAGACTAGCCTCCCACAGTCCTGCCTACACTTCCTTCTACAACCTAGAACTTGACTCAGTGAGGATAAGGAGAACAGACAGGCACTAGGGTAAAGAGAGTCGCTTGGGCACAGGGGATCAAGTGAAGAAACAGGATGACTCAGAAGCCTGGGCTGAGAACCCCAAAGGACCTGCCCTCAACAGAAACTCACACAGCCTGCAGTCCTCTGAGTACCTACTGTGTGCCAGGCCCTCGCTGTAAGTCCCCTGTAAATTTACTCACCTGTAAAATGTTTAGTAGGTTCCAAACATTTTGGGCCCAGAGCACTTCCCCCTTCAAAGGAAATCTAGATTGGCACTCTCCTCTAAGACTTGAAGATTCTAGGACAAAACTCACTAGACGTGGCCCATGATATCATATTTGATTCATTTGTCATTAATATTCCACTAGCTTCCCAAAGGTACTTAATGATGGCTCACAATAATGGTTCAGCCATCAGAACAAGGATAAGGAGACAAGAACCAAGGAGTAAAGCAAAGAGGAGACATCTGATTTCTGTGGCAAACAGCTGAAAAGGATTTTCAAGCACCAGCAGCTTTAGAAATGATCTCACAGAAGAGGCTCCGAAACAGAGAGAGACAAGGCAGTCAGGAGAATCGCAACAAGCAACTGAGACTTCAAGGCTTGCTCCGTCTGCACTACTTCACACTTGTCTGGGTGTGTACTGCTCACACTTGTCTGGGTGTGTACTGTTCACACTCGTCTGAGTCTGTACTGTTCACACTTGTCTGGGTGTGTACTGTTCACACTTTGTCTGGGTCTGTACTGTTCACACCTGTCTGGGTCTGTACTGTTCACATTTTGTCTGGGTGTGTACTGCTCACACTTGTCTGGGTGTGTACTGTTCACACTTTGTCTGGGTCTGTACTGTTCACATTTTGGGTGTGTACTGCTCACACTTATCTGGGTCTGTGCTGTTCACACTTGTCTGGGTGTGTACTGCTCACACTTGTCTGGGTCTGTACTGTTCACACTTGTCTGGGTGTGTACTGCTCACACTTGCCTGGTTCTGTACTGTTCACACTTGTCTGGGTCTGTACTGCTTCACATGTGTGAACCACTTCTGCCCCATGGACTACAAGGGGTAGAACCCTCATTTTGCAGATGAGGAAGCCGAGACAGAAAGCACAAGGGTGTCAAGGACGACAAAGGTAAGAGCACACTGTACGTGAACAAAGCAGCACCACCTGCTAGGCACTTACTAATGTTATTTTAGAGATGAGAAAACTAGTTCAGAGAGGTGAAGTAACTTCTGCAAGGTCACACAGCTAGGACATGGGTACAGGTCTCTTGAATTCCAAAGCTAAGCTCTTTCCTCTATGTAGCTCCCAGCCACCCTCATGAGCAAGGTTTCCCAAATTGGCCAAGAACCCCCAGGGATTCTGAAAGCCTATTCCCTGGGTCCTTCGCTGAGATCCTGATTCTGGAGCTCAGGGATGGATCCTGAGGAGCCTGAACAGGCACCCAGGTGGTACCATAAACAGGAAACGCTGAAACACTGACCTGCGTAAAGGGGTCAGTGCAGTCACACAAACCTGAACTGCCACTACACGACCTTAGGCCATGGCCTTGGCAGGGAAAGTGAGTCTCCCCTAAACTTCCCGGGTCCTCCCCGCAATGAGGGCCATGGTTGAGTGATGCACTCTGAGACCAGGCACGCTACTCCTGGGAGCCCCATACCTGTTTGCCAGCACATCAGAGAAAAGGTGCCGACAAGACACAGCCCTGGTCAGAGGGCTCACTCAGGACAGGTCTGGGACACATCTGCGAGGACCCCCACATTCAGCTGATGAAGCAACTGAGGCAGCGGCAGGTTAGTGTGCGTGCCCAGTCACAGATGCCTGATGCCAGCGCATCACACCATCTGAAGGAACACCCTGTGTGCAGTGCCCAGCATGGGTTTTGCTGGGAGCACACACATGGGGCAGCCAGGGTCGACGCAGGAATGCTCCCACCTGCCAAGCCCTGGGCCAGGGCCCTCTGAAGAGCAGCTAAGAGCAAATAGCCTCTCTGCACACACCCTCTCCACAGCCTGTGCCCTCCTCACAGCACGCCACGGTTTAGGAGCTCCCATTTGCTTGTGAGATTGACTGTTGTGCCTGCTTCCACCGCCTGTAAGCCCATCGACAGTCATTCCTTATTACTATTCCTACCACCACAATTCTCCTGTATTACCTGCCAAGAGCAGAGCCTGGGACACAAACAGTGTTGAATGAAAACAGGAAAGCACAGAGAATAGGCCAAAGCAGTAGGAGCTGTCCCCACGGGGCTTGCGGTGAGACACAGGGACCCCAGCAGCCAGCCCTGGTTTGGCTCCTGGGTGACAGGGCACCATGGGGTGTGGGGTGCATGGCCTAGTCCAGTGATGGCGAACCTATGACACGCGTGTCAGAGGTGACACGCGAACTCATTTTTTTGGTTGATTTTTCTTTGTTAAATGGCATTTAAATATATAAAATAAATATCAAAAATATAAGTCTTTGTTTTACTATGGTTGCAAATATCAAAAAATTTCTATATGTGACACGGCACCAGAGTTAAGTTAGGGTTTTTCAAAATGCTGACACGCTGAGCTCAAAAGGTTCGCCATCACTGGCCTAGTCCCAACACAGGTGACAGCACACATCTCAGCAGTGACAGACACCCAGAAATACCAGGCCTGGGTTATGCAAATGGGGGCTGGAGTGAGAAATGTGAGTTACTGACTCTGACATCAGCCACATCAGCACCCTGTGGTTGGCCCAGGAGACGCAAGGTATTAGCATAAAGGGCCCTTCAGAGAATCAGGCTGACAAAGGCTGCTGATTTGGTAACTCTGGACCACTTGTGGGTCACCCTCAGCCATAGCAGGTCAGGGGCGGGAAGTGACAACAGACTGTGTGAGAGCCAGGGACACAGAAGTGACAGCTAGCAGTGAGGAATCAAAAAGCAGCACCACCACAGACCAGTCCTAACAACTCCCCACAGGACTCTGGGCTACTGGGGAAAGGCCTGATCACCTGCCTGACACAGGGCCTGCTCAACAGGGTGTCCTAACGCGCACACGTTTCAGACAAGAACAGTTCAACTGGTCTGAATGCAACAACCCCGATCCTCTGGAGAAACAAAGATGGCATTACCTTGTAAAGAAGTTACTAAATGGTCCCAATTTTTTCAATTTACTTCCCTCTGCAATTTCATCAACACAGTCCTGCTGGTGTAGGTCATGGGTTTCCTTGATGGAGCTCAAGGTGACATCAGTAAACTGTGGGTCATCGTCATTCTCCAGGGTCACGATGGCACTGGAGCTGCTCGTGACCATGAGATCCAGGATGTCCTCATTACTGACGGACAGGGTGGTGGACAGCTCTGTGCCGAGACTGGACACGCTGCAGACGGAGACGTCATCACTGCGGTTCAGGGCTTTGGAGGTGGGGCTGTAGAGCTTCACCGAGTCATAGCCCGTCCTGGGGAAAGTGGAGGACTTGCGCACACTCTGCTCCCGCTCGGCGCTGGTGGGAGCTGGTGGTGCGTAGGACGGCAGCGGGCATGCGCTCTGGCAGGCCCGCTCAGGGACTATCTCCGACTCAGACTGTTTCCTCTTCACATGGACCACGCTGCAGGGGACAGGCTCCGGGTTGCCGATCTCTAGGGTAGGAATGCCTGAGTCCACGGACTGCAGGCTGTGCTGGTCTAGAGCCCCGTGTTTCAGCTTGGACCCATACTCCGGCAGCAAGAGGGATCTGGGCGCCTTGAGATTCAAGTGTTGCAGGTTCTGAATGTGGTTTCCTGGCCGACCATCCAGGATGCCCATCAAGGCCACGCCATTTGTAGAGCTGGAAAGGTTTCCATCAGTCATCTTGGTCCAAGGAGAAACTAGAAAAAACATCAACATGGAAATTTAGGCAGTGGCTGTAAAAGCCAAAGACGCCACTCCTCCTCTGCACAGCACGAATGTCCTGACACCCTTTAAAGTAGAGACCCTTGGAAGAAGTCCTACAGACACACCTTTCCATTCAGGGCCACATGCTAGTTTTAACATAAACTATCGTGATGTAAAATAACAGGAAGATACACAGACAAAGGATCTGCGTAGGGTAAAATATGTAAAATATCATCTCTGCCATCCTCATCACCACCCACCAGCCACACTGCCAGCCCCAGGAGAACCCGGGCGGCAGCATGAGGACTGTGCCAGGCAAGGGCAGGTTTCTGTTTTTTCGTGTGTATTTCTCGATGAACAGGCTGCCTCTGTTGGAAGTGTGTGAATTCATAACCCACATATAGGTCAAGGTTCTACTTGTTCTGAAGAGGGTAAGCTGTATATGCCACGTGCAGTGAGATTACCCCAACCACCCCCACTTTAGCATGCCCTCCACCAAGTCTCAGCCAGCTCACTCAGGACTTCGCGGTAGGGCATGTGAAAACTGAGGCTCAGAGAGGTTAAGAAACAGGCCCAAGATCACACTGTTACTTAACAGCAGGGCTGGGATCTATGGGACTAACCCCCAAGTAGGCCATTCCTACTGGATGAATGGCTTAGTTTGCAGTTATAAAAACCCAGGTCAGAAGGCTGGCTCAGTGAAGATGGATAAACAGTAAAGGAAAAATAAATACCATAACCCTATGATAACCCTGAGTGGGAAGAGTCAAAGCCGCCACTGACACACACACCCAGGGCCCTGCCGACAGTTCTCTGCTTAAGATGGGGGTGGGAAGAGGGGGTGAGAGATGCACCAGCCTGGACAGCACAGTCCCCAGAGGACTGAGGACCTGGCATATGTTATGTACTGTCCTTTAAAATTTCAAAACTAAAGAGACCTGGTGCTGCATTTTAATCTGACCTATGGCTCGGCTGGTGTGGTTGAGCGTTGAGCTATGAACCAGGAGGTCACAGTTTGATTCCTGGTCAAGGGCACATGCCTGGGTTGTGGGATTGATCCCCAGTAGGGGGCATGCAGGAGGCAGCCGATCAATGATTCTCTCATCGTTCATGTTTCTCTCTCTCTTTCTCTCTGAAATCAATATATTTTTAATAAAAATAAATCTGACCTATGGAGCAGAACACCACAGAGAACGGGACTTTGCCTGGGTTCTACTCCCGGCTCTACCATCCTGCCTTGGGAGAATGAAATAAAGCACCCGGAGAAAAGCATTCACTAGGCCCCGGCCCCCAGCAGGCACTCTGTTGGCAGCTGCCATCAGCAAACAGCGAGTAGCTGAAGGTTCTGGAGCTGGCAGTAACAAGGTAACCACTCTCTTTCGGGTGTCGAGCCTTCCTGCTCTCCTTCCAGAAGCCTGGCCCTCCCCTCAATGTCAACACAGCAAAAGCAAAGTCATTTGGAGCAGAAAAGGGAGGAGAGATTACTCTCCCTCCCAGAGAATGAAGGAACCAGTCAGTACAGCACTGGAACAAAAAGTAGAAATATGAAGGAATAAATCGAAATGCAGAATTCAGATATAGACTACACTGCACATAAAAGCCAGAACTGTGACCCAGCGAGGAAGGAAGGAATGTCTAACCATGATGTTATACCAACTGGGTATCAACTTCTCTTGGAAGGCAGAACCACACTGTGCTACAGACAAAATTAGAGTTTAATACAAAAATGAAATTATAAAGATGTGGCACAAAATAAAGTGTCCTCCAACCCACAGAGCAAAAACTCAGTGCGTCCTCCGCAAGGGTGAGAGCACTCCGCCCCACCTGGGAGCACATTCTAAAGGCGCTGCGGCTCACACGGCCTGGACTTCCTGGGCTGGAGCCCCTCCAGGGGAGGCCACAGCAAACCATCTCTGAGACGCTGCTCTGGGGAAACCCTGAAACAAGAGCGGCGTTCACGCCACGAAGACGCAGGGAGAGTCCAACGCACACAAACCTGAAAGTGCTACTGGGTTTTTCTAATTAAAAGGGAAATAGGGTGAGGAACATCGTCAGCACGTCGTTAAGAGCGCATCTCTGGCAATGTCAAAGGTAATTAGGGTTATCAGAACATCAACACTCCAACAGTCAAGAGGAAGTCCTCAGGGGAGCAGAGGCTGACCTCGGGGGAGATGCTCAACCTTTCTGAGCCTCAACTTCCCTCCTCCCCAGCAGGAAAACGGGGCCGTACCACAGAAACCCCAGGTAGGCCTGGGTTTGGTGAAAGCGCCAGCACACCACACCCTGCACCCGACACACAGTAGGTGCCCAGTAAACGTGGGTTTCCTCTACTTCAGCCACATTAAAAGCTCCAGTCCCGGCCACAACATGAACTGAAATGTTGACACCAGAATGGCAGGAACGCCTCGTGCTCCGTTCTCCCCTCGGCCACCGTGGGCTCGGACAGCAGCCAGAGGGCCTCTTCTAAGGGAGACGCCGAGCCACCTTTGAGGCCTCCGCTGGTTCCAAGTCCAGTTTACTAGTAAGTTCCTTAAACCTCAGGAACAGGGTGTTAGCCTTCGGGGAAATAAACCTAAAAGGAAAGAAGTACTTCCGCTTGCAACACACTCTAAAACCCAAATCTGCAAGGGCCCAGGCCGCCTGTCCTCACACCCTGCCACCTGGTGCCACCAGTGCCAGAAAGCTGGCGCCGCCCTCCAGAGCACCTGCCTTTCGAGGGCACCATGAAGGGGTGGCTGCAGAGTGCGTGCTTCCAAGACAGGCTGCAGGGGGAACTGTGGGAGCCGCCAGGAGGCCAGCTGCCGATGGCCTGCCTCCAAGTCACAGGTTCTCTGAAGACAGAATAAGCCTGAATTCCCTGAGCTGGCACAGGGCCCTCCCGATCCGTCCCTGCCAGCCTCCCCAGCCTCGCACTGCCACTCTCAGTTCTCTCAACACCCAGGACCGCTGCGCCGTGCCCGAGGTCCTCTCTGCCTTCAGCGCCCGGGGAGCTGGTAACAGGTGCCACCAGGAGACACACCCGGAACATTCCAAGGCCACCTCCTCTGAGAAGGCTTCCTCACTCTGCCTGGAAGCCGCAGGCCCTCCTCCCTCCCAGGCCCCTTTGGCTGCACCCCTCCTGAAACAACTGTATCTACAGCTGTCCCCACGTCTCGCCGCACAGGCTTCTAAGCGTCAGGCAGGCACAGCACTCACAGCCTCTGGACACGCGGCCTGGCCAAAGGCCTGGCATGGATTAAGGATTCAAAAATCTATCTGCTGAATTAATTAGGACTAACAGCTATGTTCTTAGTGGGCAGGTTTCAGGAACAGTCCATCCAAGAAACATCTGCTGAGAGCTGGGTTATGTCCCAAAAACAAGGTAAGCAGTGGAGGTAACAAGAGGAAGAAAATCCGTCCCCTGGAGCTCTTGGCATGTGAGCGGACGACAGACACAGCAAGGAAGCGGGGACCACCCTGAGCATCACGGCTGCTGCCAGACTAGCCGGCGAGGAACCCTGTCAGCAGTCCATGGTGTTGGAAAGTAAAGCACAATTCCTCCCTCCACAGGGGTTTCCCCAAGTCCAAGCCGCTATGGCCGAGCACACAAGCCCGGCAGCAGGGGCCACCACAGCGGGTGCGCACCCCCAGGCTCTCGGTGTGTTTTGGCACAGCCGGCACCAGCCAGGGAAATGCTGGAGACAATAATGACTAGCCCTCACCTCCCGGACAAGAGGAAACACCAAGATGTCAAGGGTAAGAGGAGGATTAAATTCAGGCAGCAAGACCATCTGAATTTTATCCGCCTGCCACAAACTGAGTTCCACAGGTTGCAAATAAAATCAGTGCCCTGAGAGACTGGAACACCCTGCACACCGTGGGGGCTGCGTCTCAGGTTTAATACAAGTCAGAAAGCGGGCAGTGGCTCTGCCAGCGATTTCGAGCAAGGCTTTCGAAAGCAGTTCCATCTTGAAGCCACAGTTCCATTGTCTCCTCCTTAAAGAGCAGGTCTAAGTCTCGGCCAGCTCTTCAGAAACAAAAGAAAGAGCTTAGGAAGCTAAAACCAAATGACTTAGTTATGCCCTCGGCAGGGGGTGCCTTGTTGGTGGCTTTGGGGAGAAGCGATGCTGCCCGTCCACCCAGACGTCCTCTGGCTCCTCCCTGTCCACGACGCAGCCCTCCTTGTCCAGGCTCCTCTCTGGGTCCTGCAGAGGACAGCCACCTGCTCAGCACGGGGACACTGCTGCCCTCCAAGGAGGTTGTGTGCACTCACCTTCGCTGCCAAGCCTCCCATCAACCCAGCTCTGCCACCGGCTCCCTACTTTACTCTTCAGATCAAGCGCACCGCTATCTGTGTGGCATCTCCCGCGTGGGAGAGCCTGCTTCCCAGAGGGCTGCACAAGCACCAGCCACCATCTCCCTCCTGTTCATCCAGGTCCTGGCTCAGGCAGGAAGGTTCCTGGGAAGAAAGGCACAGGGTGTTCTAGGTCTCAGGTGCCTCGGCATTAACAATTAACAAGAGCAGCTGCCTCTGCTCAGTAAGTGTGCGTTACACGTTGGGCCGTGTTCCGTGTTCACACCCGCCATCGGCATAATCCCCACAACAACCCTGTCATTACCATCTACAGACAAGACAGAGGCGTGGAAGGCATATGTAATATGTAATAAAGTGGCTGTGCTGGAATCATACGTAGAATGGAAAAGTCAACTATAAAAGTCAACTTTTATAGCTGACTTTGTAAATGTGTTTTTAAGTGTGTTATTCTTTAGGATTTTTAAAAAAATACTAAAATAAATAATTTCTTAGAAGCTCAATATATTCCTCTGGAGGGTGAATGGCAACTTTTAGGAATCTGACACTTAACACAATGTGTAAATAAGTTCTGGTCCATCACAAACCAGGGAGAAACTGGGGTTAAACTGCTGAGGGCCCCAAAGGCTCCTTTACAACCCTAGGGAGCAGACATTGAAGCTATACTGCCCAAAGGTGGTTACGTTTAAAAGGCACAGGTGGGGACGTTTTAAATCAAGGACTCTCAATGCATGGGGGATTCTGCACGTCCCAAAATGTTTCAGCTACATTTAGTGATTTACCAAAACCAGCCATTATACAAGTACCCATGTGATTAAGAGGCAACTGACAGGTTAGGACAGGGGTGGGCAAACTTTTTGACTCAAGGGCCACAATGGGTTCTTAAACTGGACCGGAGGGCCGGAACAAAAGCATGGATGGAGTGTTTGTGTGAACTAATATAAATTCAAAGTAAACATCATTACATAAAAGGGTACGGTCATTTTTTTTTTTTTTAGTTTTATTCATTTCAAACGGGACGGAACTGGCCCGCGGGCCGTAGTTTGCCCACGGCTGGGTTAGGAAGACATTCAGACCACAGAACAAAGCCAACATAACGTGTAACCTCAATTATTTATAAGAGAAATCATTTAGCCCAGCCTGCGTGGCTCTGTGGTTGAGCATCAACCTATGAACCAGGAGGTCACGGTTCGATTCACAGTCAGGGCACATGCCTGGGTTGCAGGCTCGATCCCCAGTGTGGGGTGTGCAGGAGGCAGCTGATCCATGATTCTCTCTCATCATTGATATTTCTAGCTCTCTCCCCCTCTCCCTTCCTCTCTGAAATCAATAAAAATACATATTTTTTAAAAGATAAATCATTTACCAAACATTTACCATGAGCAAGCATGCTAGCTACGATCCCATGCTCCAAGCATCACACGCCTGACAAGCACAGTGAAGAACTGAGATTCAGAGAGGCTAAGGAGCTCACCCAAGTTCACAAACCAGGCCTGACATCAAGGCCCACATATATGGCTTGCTGCAGTGCTTAAGAACACAGGCCCTAAATTTTGTGACAATCAGTAAGCTAAATGGTTAATAATTTCTTCTGTATGTATGTTAGCTTCAACAGAAAAGTTTTAAAAATAAAATAAAAGAAGGGAGGGGGTGGGCGCAGCAGGGTCTGAAGATAGATTGGGTTGAAATCCCAGCTCCTCCATTTTGTATGACCTTAAACTCGTTTCTTAATTTTCCTACGCCTCACTTTCTATGTAGTGAAATGGGGCCAACAATAGACCCTATCTCCTCCGGCAGCTGACGGGATTAGGGGAGAAATCCACGGAAGCCTTCAGAACTGTGCCAGGCTCGAGTTAAGCCTCAGAAGAGCGGCTGTGTTCTTTCCTGGGAGCCGGGGAGGGCCAGCCAGCTCAGCCCACTATTTTAGCAACTCATTTGCATCAGCAAGCCACCCGTCCGCACTGCCTCCCGGTGCAGCTCCTTCCTGCCACTCACCGCTCCTGCTCCTCACACTTGCTCGGCAGCACCCCTGACCTGGGCCTCCACTTCCCCATCTGTAAAATGAGGTCTACCTGGGGTCCTTCAGCTTGACAACCTAGAATTCTAAACAGCCGGGCCCTAGACAGTTCGTGCCCGCCCTGAAACAAACCTTAACAACACAACCATTTCCCTAAAACCCTTTTACGCGAGTGAATGTCTGTTTTGATGACACATCTTCTCCGAGGTCTCCAAGGTCCACCCGCAAGCACAACGCGCTGGGCAGGCATCCCCTGGGCTGAGGCTGGGACAGGAAGGTCAGATGTGCTGACCAACAGGGGAGAGACAGACTCCAGGCCAGTTGCTCTGATAAGCTGGGTGCTCACCGTTAGGCCTTCCGCAGAGCACCCGCAAGAGGAAGTGGGGGCGTGAGGGACAGTCATTCGCCCACTGGGCAGGGGAGTGGGGCAGTGGGTGCAGGGGTGGAGGCTGGAGGGCCCTAAGGAGAGAACTGCGGGCCATCAGCAGCGCCGCCAGGAGGCTGGGCCCCACTGGGAACACTGTCCACAAACCCAGCTCAGTGCAGAGCGAAGCGCTGAGTGGGACCTGCCGGCCGCCACCTCCCCACCTGCTGGGCCCCCCCTCTGCCTTTCCGGCTGGTGCCTCTGCACCTCCTACTGTCCCCCGAGGTTCTCATCAGGGCGGGGGGCCCAGTGGAGCCAGGGTCTCCAGGGGTCAAGCACACAGGACACTATGGCAGCTCGGCCCGGAGGGGAGGGAGGGTCAGCCCCTGGGCAGGTGAGAGGGTGGGAAGACGCCACGTCCAGACTTGAGAGCGGGCTGACCGCCGCCGCTGAGCAGGACAAGAGGAAGTGTCCACTGCTGGGAGGAGGGCCACGCGCGCCCGCGGGGAGCAGCGCCCACGGGGAGCAGCACCCGCAGCGCTCGGACCCCCGGGGCCGCTCAGGCAGGGGTGAGGCGCCAGCGGGCTGCGGTCCGGGCGGAGCCTCCGCACAGACACCTTCCAGAGCAACGCTTCCGACGCCGACGCCGACGCCGACGCCGCGGGTGGAGACGGTGCCCGGGCAGTTTGGAGGCAGAAATGGCTTCCCGAGGCCCGGCCCGGGGCCTGCCCCGAAACGCCAGGTGCGGGTGCGCAGGGCCGAGCTCCGCTTCCCGAGGAGCCTCCTCGACCCGGCCTCGCGCCCACGGCTGCCGGCCGTCCAGTCCCTCCCCCCGCAGCTCCCGGCCCCGCGGGCCGGCCGGCAGCGCCCGGACACACACCGAGGGGCCTCTGGGCTGGGTCCCCGAGGCGCAGGGGCTCCCGGGCCGAGGGAAGGCATCCGAGGAGGAGGGGGTCGCGCGAGGGGCAGGGGTTCCAGGAAGGAAGGGGGTCGGGGGCTCCACGGCGGAGGGTGGGAGGGTCCCGGGGGCCCCGAGGAGGACAGGTCGCGGCGGCGGGAGGGGCGGGTCCGCGCGCCCAGCCGGGTCCGCTCCGGGCCCGCGAGCCCCGCGCATCTGAGGGGGAAACTTTTCGTCAAGTTCCGGGAAAGCAGCGTGTCGGGGCGCGTCTCACCGCCAAGCGCCGCCGGGCGCCGCGATGTCCCCGGGGCCCCTCGCGCTCCCCGGCGCCGGAGGGGGCGCCCGGGCAGGACCCGGCCCCGCGCTGCCCTCGCGTCCGCCTCAGGCCGCCTGCCGCTCCGGCCCGCGCGGCAGCAGGTGGCAGCGCCCCGCGCGCCGGGTCCCTCCCTCTCCCTCCAGCCCCGCCCCCGCCACAGCCCTCAGTACCCGAATTAGCTCGGCCGCGACGCCATCCCGGGGCCGGGGAGCCGGCACCCCTAGTCCCGTGGGACCCGCAACTTGCGCGGCGAGGACGCCAGGAGCCGGCAGGCGGCGGCCCGAGAGCAGGTGCGCGCGAGCCGCCCGGGGGGAACAGCGGAGCGCGCCCTCGCCCCGCCCCGCGCGCCCTCACCCCGCCCCCTCGCCTCGCCCCGCGCACCCTAGCCCCGCCCCCGCGCCTCGCCCCGCCCCGCGCGCCCTCGCCCCGCCCCCGCGCCTCGCCCCGCGCACCCTAGCCCCGCCCCCGCGCCTCGCCCCTCCCCGCGCGCCCTCGCCCCGCCCCCTGCCGGCTTCGGCCGCTCTTCCGCCCAAGCTGCCGCCGCTGCTCCTGGAGATGGGCGCTCGCTCCGCAGCCCTTCCTCAGGCCCGCTCGCCCGTCCGCCTAGGGCCCGACCGGCGTCTCCGGCCCCTGTCCCTCCCGAGGGCCGGGCGGAGCCGCGAGGGGTGTCTGAGAGCATCTTCGTGGCCGCGGGGCCACCGGGGACACCCGCCTGGGGCCTCCTCACCTGGTCGGCTCCACCCGCGGCCATCTTGGAAGTGGGAAGCGGCCGGGAGGGGGAAGGGGCTCGAGCGGCGGGGACCAGGCGTGGGGAGCCGAGCGGCGGAGCGCATCGATGGGCGCCCCCGCCCCCGGGCAGGTGTGCGGGGAGAGGCCCCGCCCCCACCTGGCTGGAGGCGGGGCCTCTGTGGGCGAACCCCGCGCCCGACTTCGGCCCGGGACCCGCGGCCTCGGAACGTCGCTGTGGGGTCCTCCCTGGCCGGCCTTAGTCTCTCCATCTGTAAAACGCTTTTCGGGCGGTGGCCCTTCATTGAGCCCGTGAGCCCAGGGCCAGCGCCTGGGGGTCTTTGATGCCAAAGCCGAGGCCACTGCCCGGGCCAGTGGATCTGGAAGCGAGATACCGCTTTGGAAGTTGCATAAAGTGCAGACAATTTGGGAACCGCTGGCCTGGAGCCCGAGCATTACTCCGCTCAGCATCGCGGAAACAAGTGGACAGTGCGGTCAAAGCCGCGTGCACACGGGAGAGCCGCTGGCCCAGGTCCCAGGACCCGCCAGGAGCCGCGAGGGGTCGAGCCCGGTGCCCCGCCCAGACCGCCTGCCAAAGCCGTGCCCGGCCCGGAGAGAAGGCTTCTGTCGGGTGGGACCTGGCCCGCCCTGTCCTAGAATGGAGGCTTCCTGAGGCCCACCCGGCTCGTCTTGTTCACTGTTACGTCCCCTGCATCCGGCAAATGGCAGGCACTTAACTGCTTGTTAAATTATCATCGTACTCTGGGGGCGTCAGGGATGGAGGAAAACCCCCAGTGCTCGGAGCCCGACCGCCTCGGGTCGCACCAATCAGGAGCCCCGAGCGCTGCCACCGGCAGAATTACCCGGGAGGAAACCTCAGCTACCACGCGGAGTGCAGGGGGGACCGGAAGAGAACCCCCACCACAGACCATCCGGAAGCTGCCGCAGGAGATTACCTTGTCGGCCACGCCACGGCCACGGTCATGCCGGATGGGCTGTCAGGGCTCTAGGAACGCTTGGCACCTATTAAGATGGCAGGAGGGGTGAGAACTTGCAAAAGGCAAGCGAATCCATTAACACCCTGACGGGGCTTGGTGCATAATAGAAGCTTTGTAAATGCTCCTATTTCTCAGCGGTTTTAAGTGAAAATAAAACCAGGGTTTAAGGAAATACAGGAAAGTACAGGCTTGCTCCTGGCCTGACTTCGCTAGCAATGCAGTGCATCCGATGAATAAATCTGCTTTTGCCGTGTTCCTTGTGACTCCACAAATCCCTCCCGGCCCTCATTCTGAGTCTTAGGGTTTTAAAACCCCACAATGACAAGGAACCATTGTCCTGAATCCAGAACCAAAAAAAAAACCACACACAAAAAACAACTTGTGGTCCCCAGATTTGCATTTGGCGCCCTCTGCCTTTTTCTCACCCTCTCCCCACCCTGCTGCCCCACCCGTCCTGTCCCGGCTTCACTGGGCCCGGAGTCCTCCCTGGAGCCCTCAGCGTGTGATTTGTCACCAGCACCCAGAAGTGTTCTAGGTACATCCTTGTCACAAAATTAAAAACACAGTGAACAGGTTCAGCTGTGTGGTCGTGCACACCCGCACTCACCACTTCTCAGAGCCTCAGCGCCCTCCGGCCCCCTCTCTGATAGGGAGACAGCTATCAGGGTGGCCAGCCTGGGAGAGAGCCGGAGACACAGACGGGGACACAGACAGAAAAGTGTCCCAACAGCCAGAGCAGCCACCAGGAGGGAGCAGCCGCCAGGAAGGAGCCTCCAGGAGGGAGCAGCCGCCAGGAGGGAGCCTCCGCACTTGGTTGCAAGAAGCAGCACAGACCCTCACACCAGGGCCATCAACTTGTATTCTCAGTTTGAACAGGCACAGCTACTGTCTCCCACCTGCACTAGGTTAAATCAGTGAACTCGGGGAGGCGGGACTCCTGAAGTAGCACATTCATGACAGGGAGAAGGCGTGGCCCCAGCAAAGAAGGAAGCAGAAGAGAAAACTATAGCACTCAGAATCCCTGTGGTCCAAGCGCTCCTATCACCACCCACATCCCGGGAGACTGCGTGTAAGGGAGGACATTACCACGGGGTTATTGACAACAGTGAAATGGACAGAATGTAGTTCAACCGTGAGGGAAGGTTAACGGAATGGAGCCATTTTAAAAAACTTTAGAGTTTATCGTATACTAGTAGCACAGAGGAAATGCTTAAGTTATAAGAGTGATACTGACTTTTAAATGAAGTATAAAGCCAAAGAGTGTGGAATTCCTCTCCCTGACCCAAGCTGTGCTGGGCCTGCAGGTTGGGGCGGGGGGGGGGGGGGGGGGGGGGGGGGGCAGGGAGAGCTGCCGACAAGGGTCTCTTCTGCAGGACGGAGTTCGTTAAACTTGCCACGAGTAAGGCCTACTTGCAGAGACACCAGTGAAATTTAGATGAGGGAGGGTGAAACGGGTTACTTTATCCCCTTAAACGCTCGGTAATCGGGATAAAAATGAGTACAATGCACCCAAATACAGTATAGGATGGTCGTTTGCGTAACCAGCAGAGATGTCGTTTGTCAGGTTGCTTATGCCCAGGTAGGAGGGGATGAGGGCTCCGAGTCCCTGGCCCTTCTCACCAGAGCCCCGAGATGAGCCTAGAGCTGTTCCCACTTGGCGAATGGGGAAACGCAAGCTCCAAGAGGTTAGGTAACCAACGCAGGGCCTAACACCTGCTGTTACAGGAGTGCTGACCGCAGAGCCCTGAGACTAACAGCGCCTCTGACTGCCCCAGGGACCCCATGTGCTGCATCGTTGCCCCATTTTACTGGGAACGCTGGGATCCAGGTGGGTCTGGCCCAAAGCCAAGGGTCACTCATTCCCAGAGCATCCAAGCCACTGACTGGAAGAAGTAAGTTACACGGAAACGGACAGATTCGAGCCCAGGGCATGGGGAGGGCGGGGACTCCTGTGGCCCGTGGCTCACTGATTGCTAAGAGGTGCCCAGTGCTGGAGGCCTCACGGCTCTAGGTATAAAGGAACAGAAAGCTCTTGGGGTGGGGCTCCCGTGAACAGCGCACCACAGTGGAATTTTCCCAATAGCATTTTTTTTAAGGCATCTCCCAGCTGCCTGCTGCTGCCACCATCAGAACAGGAATCAGGTTTCACGAGGAAGTCCTGGGAGGTGGGGGCAGAGGACAGAGGGTGCGGAGGGTGGAGTGAGCAGGGGTACGCAGCTCCAACACCGCATGACCCACTACCCACTGAACCTGTCCGTGCGTGAGGCTCTGTCACTGGGCCTGAGGTGTCTCCGGCCCCACAGAACTCCCTGCTGCGCCCAGAGCACCCTGAACTCCCACATCCCCGTCACCGCACCTGCTCTGCCTCTACCTGGCTCCCCCTTCCTCCTCTAATTCCTAGTTCCCTCCGTGGTGGCTCAAAATATTACCCCAGAACATCCTCCTCATTCTTACCCACATCCCCACCCCCAGGCTGCCACTGGGCTCCGGCCACCTATTGTCTCATCGGGTCTCTGTGAGGCCCCCAGGTCCGTAGCAGGCAGCCCGGGCCCACACAGGAGGGATGACAGCAGAGCCTCCCAGCCCTGCATGTGTGTGCTCCCTACATCCCTGCTCTCGTGGCGGGGGAAACTGAGGCTCCCATAGGGGAACCTTCCCACCCACAGCCCCACAGCTTCCGAGTCCACAGGCAGGATTTGAGCCAGGCTGCTTTTGTTGTTGTTGTGTCAGAGAGGAAGGGAGAGGGAGAGGGAAACATCAATGATGAGAGAGAATCACTGATTGGCTGCCTCCTGCACGCCCCCTACCGGGGATGGAGCCTGCAACCCAGGCGTGTGCCCTTGACTGGAATCAAACCCGGGATCCTTCAGTCCACAGGCTGACGTTCTATCCACTGAGCCACACCAGCTAGGGCAAGTCAGCCTGGTTTTATCCCATAGCGTCTCTCCCCTCCCCACCCCACCTCACCCCCCTGGACATAGCCTCCTTGGGTCTGGGTCAGCAGCCTCTAAGATTATCTGCCTCTGAGACTGTGAGCTTGACAATGGCACACGGGATACTCCGGACAGTTGAGGTGCCTCCTCACAGGCTGGGAGCTGGAGGCCCTGCAAGGGAGGTGGCGGCCTCCCCATCCCCGGTCGCTGTGACCTGCCGCTGTGGAGGAGGAAACGCCTTGGAGCCAGGGGCTGGTTGGGACCCCGGCCTCTTCCCAGGAAGGGTGCGGCTCATGCTGCCGGAGGGCGACCCACTTCGAGTGTGTGTGATCCACCTCCTTCTGCCCCCTGCGGGCCCTGGTCAGGGCAGAGCCGCACCCCGAAGGCTGCACCCTGCACCACAGCCTGCCGACCCCCAGGGTCCCAGAGTGGGAGGGGCTGAGGGGCTGCCAGGCAGGGACATTTGGGGCAAGACAAGGCAGAGCCTTCCAATGAAGGGGCCACAGGGGCCTCACGCCTTCCCTTCAAAGTCCTGAGATGGTCGCAGCTCCCGCAGGCTCGGCTCGGGGAGCCCCCAAAGCTTATCTACGAGGGGACTACGATGTCTGTCTTACCTGAAAACCAGGGCCGGGAAGGTTTACTGGTTTAGAAAAGTAAAGATTTCCAGGACCAGGTTTAGGACCCAGCACATAGCAGGCTCTCGACACGTGTTTGCTGAATGAATAAATGAATGTTGACAAACTCTGTTTGCAACCACGGCCCCTTTTCCTCCTAACTAGCAGTTTAATGCCAACATGAAGAATCCCGGAGCCTCAAAAGACCCCCAACCTGCCAGGTGCAACACCAAGTCTGGGAGAAGCATTGGGGGGGCGGGGGAGAAGGGGCGGTGACGTCAGTTCAGTGTGAGAAAGTCACCCAGAGGCCCAAGTCTCCCTCTTCCTCCCCAGCCTGGGAAGGGGAGGCACCGGTGGGGCTTGGTCTGGGAAGTAGGAGGCGGGGAAGTGAGGAGCCCAACCGTGGACCCCAGGATGGCAACCACTGCTCCAAAGATTCCCTTAAACCAGCAGTCGCCAACCTTTCGGACCTCACGGACCACTGGCCCAGAGGATCACCTGACCACGTGGAGGCTGGCTCGGTGGGCATCCCTGGTGCAGCTTTGGGGGAGGTGGGTGCTGCCAATAGGCCAGACTGCAGGCTCCCAGGGATGGGGCACTGAGACGGCACAGGCTGCTTTGTGTGTGGGAGTGACTAGGGCAGGTATGCGGGGCCAAGACCAGCACAGTGCAGAGCTAGAGCTAAGAGCCAGGGTTTGCCACTATGAGCGGCACCAAGGGGGTTCCTGACCTCTATGAGCAGCTCCCAGGGCTGTGCACAGGCTCCCCCAACCCCACCCCCACGCCAGGAGGCCGGGCCTGAGCCGCTGAGGGGGCAGCTCCGTTATCGCTGGCTCCCAGCTCGTAGTTTGCAGGGCGCATGGTCATGTCTGACACTGACCAGCAGGAACTGTCCTGAGCAGAGACACAGCCAGTGCTCAGGCCTGTGCTGGAGGAGAGCAGCTGAGTCAAGTCCCCCCCTGGATGAAGGGGACCAGGACTTGCTAGAGGCCCCCATAAGCCTGGGGTTCATGGCAAGTGGTTCAGGCTTCCCCCCACACTGTTCTGCTCCTGCTGGGAGGAGGGCTGGGCCAGCTCGGTGCCTGCACCCACCCCAGGCCAGGACCGAGCCCTCGGGGGACCTGAGCCCACAATCCAGCGCCATCCTGGCTCCTCTGCAGGAGGGCTGAAGGTGAAGGGAAGGAGCCGTGGCGTGGTGGCCGCCCTGGCCTTGAGACTGACGAGCCAACAGCAGGCCCAGCTCACCACCGTGGGGCGGGCATTTCTTCACGAGCCCTTAGACTTGCCCAGCGGGCCTCTCCAATGGACACCCCATGGCTGGGCAGGACCCGCGGCGGTGGGCACGTGGGGCATAGGCTCTGGCCAGGCACCATTATCAGAGCAGGAGCTCCTGGTGGTGGTGGTTGGGGGGGCATACCCCAGCCTGTGGGACCTGCCCCAGGATGCAGGGGTGTGGAGGGGGGGGCAGGGCAAGTGTGTTCAGAGGGAGAGGAGCAGGGAGGGGAGGGCACGGTGCACTCGGGAGCTGGTCCTCACGCAGGTGAGATGGTTACCTGCCATCACCGATGGCCTGGCCCTGCACAGGAGGGAGCAGGTGGTATACCCATTCCTGTCAGGTCACAGCTGGTGGGGGGAGGGCTTTCACTCCTGAAAGGGGCAGGAAGGCTGCAGGAGTGCCCTGGCGCATGGCAGGCCTGCCACCAGCTCCCAGCATGCATGAGGACATGAGGGCCAGCGCTCCATGTAGCCTCAGTCTGGAAGGCAGCACAGGGAGAACCATGCCCACCTGACTGTAGGCTGGGGTTCAGGGAAGCCAGGGCCTGCGTGGGGAGCAGGCCAGAGGGGCGGCTTCCCAACAGGCCTCCCCAGCCCTGGGGGATCCCCTGGACCGTGACATGAAGTGTTCAGGCCGTGTCTGAGCTGCAGCCGCCCCCAGCCTGCCCCTTCCCCACAGGGCCAGGGACCTCACGCCACGGGGCTGGGCTGATGGGGACCCAGCGTTCTGCCGCTGCCCCTGGCCTCTGCCCACGGGCCTGGCCAGCACAGGAGGGGCAGTGACCTCACTTTAAGGTGACTGAGCCAGCCACATGAGCACCATGTGATTGTGGTCAGCACCCTGTGGCACAGGCCCCTGACGGACCCAGCCCCCAGGCCAGGGCCTCTGCTACCACCAGGAGGAGGGGAGAGGCAGTGAGGGTGCCTGCAGATGTGATTTTCGGGCGAGTTAGTGGACTGGGGTGTGGCAACTTCTCCTTCGCAGTTTCCGCTTTTGCTTCTCCCCGTCCAGGAACCACAGGGAGGCGGGTCTTGGAGGACAGGGCCACATCCTACTGGGTTTGCAGGCAGGTGTCTGCATGGCTGCACTGTTTCGTCTGTACAGCCAACGCTGTGAGAGGGAGGGCCTGTCAGGATCTCCGTTTACGCCCGAGGGTACAGGCCTGGCCCAGGAGCGCAGGGCCAGGGTGGCAGCAGCAGACCCGTGCCCGGCACCTGGCTCAGCGGGACTCCTGTAGATGACGCCCTTACAGCACAACTGGAGATGAGACCGCTTGGCAGTGTTACCAACCCCTGCACACACTTTTCTGGTTAGTGGGTTTGGGCACGATGGAGGTTTGGGGATTGTCCAATGGGCTCAGTAGCTACGATGCCCAGTCCACATCCTGGCTCACCAGTCGCCAAGTGGGAGCACGTGCTTAACATCTCAGTGCCTCAGCTGTCCCGCCTTGAGATGGGGTGCCGGTACCTACCTCATCGTTTGTCAGTTAACGGCTAACGCGTGGCAATGGCGAGCCTGTTAGCTGTGACTCTTCCTGGCACAGACAACACCGACACCATCCACGTTCGATGCTGGTGGCATCACCAGTCAGTGCTAGTTCAGTAAAGTGAGGCAGTGGTTCCCGGAAGTGTCATCAGCCACCCACCCCAGTGACGCAAGGCCAGCGGCGGGCTGCGAGCAGCAGCGATTTCCTGGTCTGCGCTCGCAACAGTGCCCAGCCGTGATGCCATCTGCTCGGCTGCTTTCCAGAGAAACCGGGGCTGGGCCCTCCTTTCCGTTCCTGGACTGCTGTGCAGGCACGGGCCTCTGCCCGTGTGCCCGTGTGCCCCTGTGCCCAGAGCCGCCGGTGGCAGCAGCACAGATCCTAACAGCAGAGGCCTGAGCGCTTCAGACATGTCACCCAGGGAGGCCTTTACTCCCCTGGGCTGTTCAAAAAGCACTCGGCTGTGACATGGGAATTCCTGGGGACAGGGTCGGCCGGGGCTGTCTGGGAGGGCAAGTGTGCAGAGCACACGTCCTGCTCCTGAGCTGTGGCACTTGTGAGCGGTGACAGGGGAGCCCACGTCAGCGAAGCCACAGGCACCCCACAGGCCGAGAGGCAAACCCACAGCAGAGGGACCTCCTCGGGTGACCCATCGCCCACCAGCCCTGCCACAGGTGCCTCTAGGAAGGCGGCGTCTGTGCCACCTCCCACCCAACTGGGCACAGGGGCCGCACGGAGGGGGGATGACTTAGTTCACACAAGACACACCCGGAATGACGCCCACCGACTGCTTCGTCAGCTCACGCAGAGGGCTGAAGGCACGAGGTGCCGCTTTAAACCCCAGACTTGCTTTAACTTACTCAAGGTCACAAGGCCAGCCAGCAGCCAGCCGGGCCCCACGCGGCAGGAGCCCAATGGGCTGGCACTAGAAGTCAGGGAGGAGGAGGACTTTATGGAAGACAGTGCTGGGTTACTCGCTGGCAGGGCTACCACGCTCACGGTGGCCTTTCCCAGCGAGGCTTATACACTGCACACGGGACGTGCTGACCCCTGCGGTTCCCCCGAATGTGGGAAACGGCTGCATGCTTTGTGGTGGGTGCGGGGGGGGGGGTGTAACACGGGGACTGCGTCCGTACTCTCCCCCCACCCCCCCACCTCTCACCCCAAAGATAGTGCTGGTGAATGGCCAGCGAGCTGGGGAAAACGAGGCTGAATCCTTAGGCCTCACTTCTTGCATACAATACATATGCTTCAAAGATTAACCCGACAAAGTACCTGGGTTCTAGAAAAACATGGGAGAATAGTTGTTTTCAAATATATTTCTATTGATTTCAAAGAGGAAGAGATAGAAACAGCAATGATGAATCATTGATTGGCTGCCTCCTGCACGCCCCCTACTGGGGACTGAGCCAGTAAGCCTGGCCTGTGTCCTAACTGGGAAATGAATTGTGACCTCCTGGTTCATAGGTTGATGCTCAACTACTGAGCGACACTAGCTGGGCCATGGGAAAATATTTCTATCCTCTTAAAGCTGGAGAGGATACTGAAAAACATGCCTACACATTCCAGAAACCACAAATTAAAAAACGGATCGAAGCCCAGCCAGTGGTTGAGCACCGACTCAGGAACCAAGAGGTCAGGGCACATGCCCAGTTTGGGGGCTCAATCCCTAGTAGGACGTGCAGGAGGCAGCCGGTCGATGATGTTCCTCTCTCATTGATTCTTTCTCCCTCTCCCTCTCTAAAAAATTCAATTAAAAAAACATATTTAAAAAGGGACAACACAATTTAAATCCTTCTGTACAGAGCCCACCGCTCCTCTGCCCAGATGGAAAGCAAACGCTAACTGGAAAAAGCACTTGCCTCAAGTAAGCAAAGGCAGCAGCTTTTGGACGTCCAGCTGCGAACAAGGCCTCCGGGCCTCCTGCTCTGCAGGACGTGGGCAGCACGGGCACGTGCAGTGGCGGGCGCTCCGAAGGCTGGCATTTCCCCAGGAGCGGCCCCACGGGGAGGCCCACAGACAAGCCGCTCAGAGCACTGAAGACAGCGCTCATCAACAGAAAACTTGAGTCTAGATAACGGAGTAATACAACTTTAAAAGGTAAGTAGGTTGAGAATTACTGACATGAAGACACCTGATAAAACCCTATTTCTGATGTTACAGAAGAGCAATTGTGGCTCAGCCTTTAACGTTAATTTCTCTCTGTACACGTATACATTCGGCTGTCAGGAAGTGTATTGCACAGATGTCAGAAGCTACCATCTCCGAGTGATGAAGTAAGATGAGTCTTCCTTTATGTCTTTAAAAATACACTGGTGCAGGCCCTGGCCAGGGGCTCACTTTCAGAGTATTGTCCTGCGACGGCAGGTGCTGGGTTCAGTCCCCGGTCAGGGCACATACAAGACACAACCAATGATGCGTAAATATGTAGAACAATAACAAATCAATGTCTCTCTCTTTCTTCTTCTGTCTCTAAAGCCAATCAATAAAAAGTATATTGGTTTATTTCTTACAATGAATATTGTCATGTTAATATAGAAAGTCTACACACACTTTTTCCAGAACAAAATGACTAAGCTCTGTCTGCCACTGAGGGACACAAATGCAAGACTGAGGTGGCGGCTGGGGGAGGAGGGCCGTGGGCTCCTTTCTCAGCGGGCCCCACCCCATTCTTCTCCAGCAAAGCAGCAGGCCGCGTTTTCAGCCTGTAAGAAGGCATAACCTTCACTTGGAATGATGCGCATAATTATCGTAATTACTATGATAAATAAAGATGACCAGCCTGTTTTTCAATTTTTTATTTTGGTGTTAACTCCACAAGAAAACAAAAACTCAGTTACTCTGGTGTACGTGAAATCAGAACAATACAACCGCGGGAAACCTCAGCCCGGGCGGCACGGACACTCAGTGCGACGGATGTGCAATGCGCTTCATACCACAGTGCGTCTCAGCGTTTTGCCAACTTTTTAAAAATGCTTTATCTTTGTGATCATCCATTCACAAAACTAAAACCACACTTGCAACTCTGCAGCTGAAAGCCTCCGGCTTCAGCCACTTAGCTATGAAAACAAATAAATACATCACCTGTTAACCCCTGGCCCACTGGTCATCCATCCATCCCCACCCCGTGGAAGGCGCAGCCAGCTTCCCGCGTGGGCATCGGGGGAGGCTGCCCTCCACCACCTGGAGCTGTCTCTGATCAGAAGCAGCTGTACATCAACTGAGCTAAAGATGGTGTCTGAAATAGTTATTTGGTCTCTGCTACATAAGCAATGATTTCTAGGACAATTATCATTGTAGTGATTTTAGGAATTTACAACATCCAATTCTTTTTTTGCCTTTGCTGTTAAATTATATTTCAGTGCAGGTGCTAATGAATTTTTAGGAAGCTCCGGAAGAAAGAAAAATACGTAAAACCTTATAAAATCTGTAAATAAATAACAGCAACATAAAACCTTCCACGTGCGCGCACACGCACGCACACACACACACACACGCGCACGCACACACACGCACACTCACAAACCCACTTTAAAGTGTCAGAAGCTGCTGCACCAGCCGGACCCCTCAGGGAGCGTGCAGAGCCTGGGAGGACGCCACAGCCTCAGAGGGAGTTTTCTGTGTCACCAACTAAGGAAAAGGCAACAAAACCCTATGCTCAGAGCAAAGCCCACATTTCTCAGCCGCCCCGGCCCAACTGGTAAGCTGTGAGTTTACTGCTCACCCAGGCAGTGGGGAAGCCGCCTGTCCATGTAGCTTTCCTGCGTGATGCTAGACATGCTAAACTGCTTTCACACATTAGGTGTTTTTTTAAAATGAGATAAGAAAGAAAAGCAATTTTGAACGTTTAGGTTTTGAGACATTCCTCCTCCTAACTTTCGCCTGTGGCAGAGCCATGTGAAGCGTGAGGTGGAGATAGGGACGCACTGACCCTGGGCCCCGGGAGAAGGGGAGGCGCCCCGGATCCTCCACCTGCCCCCAACGCACCACACGGCATTGCCGAGCATTCTCTCACACACAAAGGAGACCTAAGCTACATAAAGCGCAGCCACAGGAGCAGCCAGCTGCAGCCGCCAAGGTTTCCTCGGGGCGATGGGGTGGCCTTTATTGCATTCAAATGTTTCCGATTTCGAGTTCTAGGGCTTTCGATTCAATGTAGATTCTAAGGAAATCATAATTTGCAACTAAAATCCTCACCCAGTATTGCCAGACTTGCCACACAGAACCCTGAAGGGTGTTCTGGTGTCAGTACATACAGCACAGGCTGGGGCCCTCCCCCATATGCCTCACGCACACCCCACCCCGAATCCTTGGCTTCTTCAGTTAGCAAGAAAGTCCCAAACCATAGCATCTTCCACGATACTCCAGGGGGAGAGCCTGAGGGAGAAAACACAGCATCTGGTAAGTCTCTGAAAGCACGCCCTGTGGTTGCTACTTCCGACGTGCACGCCATCTTACTGGGAGGACCGCGCGGGTCGCCCGGCGCCACTGCGGGGTCGTCTCTATCCTGGTTCTCAGAGCAGAAAGCCTAGTGTTCCGAGCTCGAGTCTCTGGAGGGCGGGAGTGGTCGCAGCCACTGCGGGGCTAAGATGGGGACCGGAAGGACCACAGTGCGAGGGGAGTGACCGTGGGGAGATGCCAGGAGCAGTGGCATTTCTGAGACAAGCACATGCACACCCATTCTTGATTTGACAACACAATCTAGTCTATTTCAAAGAGCCAAGAATTTAACAGCTTGGGAAAAAAATCTTCAACAGGATAGCTGTCCTCAACTCTAAAATAAGCAAGAAGAGAAAGAGAATTACTGATCTGATGCAGTTAATTGAGAAGAATCCTAAGTTGTTAGATTGACAGGCCTCGCAAAGGGTCATTTCTCATCACATTTCCTTTTAAACAATAACGGGCGCTACTCTGGTCAGAGGTGAGTTCGGGAGAAGAGCTCCTCCTCGCCGGGGTCGGCCCACTCGCCCGCGCCATCCGAGCCCGTGTCCTCCGAGCCCGAGCTGGCGCTGGAGCAGCGCTTCCTGTGGGCGCCCCGAGGTGCTGCTCCGGGCGTCCTCTCCACAGTGCACCTCGCTTCATAGACAGAAGACACCTGAGGAAGGAGCATGTTCAACAGATCAGACAGGCTGTCCCCAAGGCCACGTGACCCAATACAAACACTGGCGATTTCCTGTGGAGAGTGACACACATAAGAGTCTGAGTGTCTCTGAGCAAAGCAGCCTCTCCCCCATCCAGGTGGGTGTGGGGCTGGGCACGGGGACACCACGCACAGCCACGCCCTCCACGGCTCCCCTTCCAAGAGGGAGACCACCTCGCCAACCAACAAAACCGCCCACTGCGGGAGCAGGGACTGACCGGCGACGCACGGGGCACGGGGCACTTCAGACCGGAGTCCTGGGGGAGGCAGGTCTCTGAGAGGCATCCTCGCCCGAGGGCTGGGAAGCAGACGGAGCCACAGTCGCAGCCAGAGCTCCCGGGGACTGGGGCTGGGCCTCGGACTAGGGCTCTAGCACCATCTGGTGCTTTTTAGGAGAACTCTGCTGTGCGGGGCTGTCTCCCTCACCAGAGGGTCAGTGTCTCTGCCCCGGACACCACAGGTAAGCGGTGACCCCTCCTGGTCACAGTAACCAGCATACTCCCCCATCATAGTAAACTAACCATACTATCCCACATAGTAACCAGTAACGCTTCCCTCATCCCCGAAAGTGATAGCAACCCCCCGTCACAGTAGCCAGCACCCCCCACTCATAACTACTAACAAAGTTCCCCCATCATAGTAATTAGCAACACCCGCCCCCTGTCACAGGAACTAGGGCACCTGGGGACACAACACACAGGGCCTCGGGCATGGCAAGGGTTTGGGTTTCACCTAAGAAGGCAGAGGACACTGGCTAGGAGTGTGGATCCTCACAGGCTCCGGGTGCCCTCAGCGTGCAGCTGTATGACTGAGGCTCACGGGCTCCGGGTGCCCTCAGCGTGCAGCTGTATGACTGAGGCTCACGGGCTCCGGGTGCCCTCAGCGTGCAGCTGTAGGAGGCTCACCGGCTCCGGGTGCGCTCAGTGTGCAGCTGTATGACTGAGGCTCACGGGCTCCGGGTGCCCTCAGTGTGCAGCTGTATGACTGAGGCTCACGGGCTCTGGGTGCGCTCAGCGTGCAGCTGTATGACCGAGGCTCACGGGCTCCGGGTGCCCTCAGCGTGCAGCTGTATGACTGAGGCTCACGGGCTCCGGGTGCGCTCAGCGTGCAGCTGTATGACTGAGGCTCACAGGCTCCGGGTGCCCTCAGCGTGCAGCTGTATGACCAAGGCTCACGGGCTCCGGGTGCCCTCAGCGTGCAGCTGTATGACCGAGGCTCACGGGCTCCGGGTGCCCTCAGCGTGCAGCTGTATGACTGAGGCTCACGGGCTCCGGGTGCCCTCAGCGTGCAGCTGTATGACCAAGGCTCACGGGCTCCGGGTGCCCTCAGCGTGCAGCTGTATGACCGAGGCTCACGGGCTCCGGGTGCCCTCAGCGTGCAGCTGTATGACTGAGGCTCACGGGCTCCGGGTGCCCTCAGCGTGCAGCTGTATGACCAAGGCTCACGGGCTCCGGGTGCCCTCAGCGAGCAGCTGTATGACTGAGGCTCACTGGCTCCGGGTGCCCTCAGCGTGCAGCTCTATGAGCTGAGTGACACACACGGTTCTGGAGCTCTGTGTGCCTCAGTTTCCTCTCCTGCACACGGTGTAACAGCACCTACCTCGTGGGCTTGCTGAGGACCACAGGAGGCAGGTCAGACCGGGGCAGTCATGTGCCTTGCGGTGGAGGAGACTGAAGAGGGGCATAGCGGAAGAGAAGGACAGGAATGGCCGAAGCTGACCAGGAGGGCGTGGTGTGGAGGGAGCCATGGTGGCGGGAGGAGTGGGAGGGTTTGGAATGGCTGAGGTGGGGAGTCAGGACTGGCATACAGACTGCGTGGAAGGTGAGAAAGGGATGAATGCCCAAGGTCGGGCTAGAAGCTGTGGGAGGGGTGCATTCACGGGGAGGGACGGACTGTGGGGCCATGGCAGCGAGCATGGACGTGGGAGGAGCCGCGAGAAAACAGGGCGCTTGAGGAGAACATTCTCACAGCACTTGACTGACACTGACAGTCACACTGGGAAGAAAAAGAAGCTTCCTGCAACTCATTTGCCTGCCTGCCTGGACCAGGGCTCCCAGGCCCACCCACCCTCGGGAGTCCCAGGCCTGGGGGGAGGCAGACACGCAGGCAGGGCTATGGCTGCTGCGCTGGACCAGGTACGGGAGGCACAGACAGGCTCCCTGGGCTGTGCTGGGAAAGGTGAGAAGGTACCCACCGTGTGAATGTGGGAGTGACAGGCTCAGGTTTGGATTCAGTGTAAAGGACAGCTGGGGGAGCCTAGCGCTGAGGCCGGAGGTGCCGTGGACCAAGCGAAGGGCTATAGGGGAGAAAGGTCGCAGCCCCGAGCTCAGTGACAGGAGGGGAGGGCGAGGGGCAGCTCACAGACTTCCAGGTCTCAGCTTTGTGACAAGGGGCGGGGTTGCCACTTGGGTCAGCAGTAAGGAGCAGGACAGTCCACTTACCCTATTAAAATCTAACAGACGCTCTTCATTACAGGGCATTTCTTTAGCATCTGGATACTCTTCTATACCATGCTCTCCCTTGGCATTTGTATAACGTTCTTAATCATTTTGAGTGGAGAAGGGAAAAAAGGGAAAGGGGGAAATTCCATTAAGACACAGGTATGACACATACATCCCTGCTTCATTTCTGCTGAGAGCCAGGTCAGTCAGGGCTACCAACCCAGCGGGAGAGGGGGCAGGGGGCTCCGGTCACTAAGTAGCCACAGGGCATTCGAGGCCAACACTAGGCAGCGGAAGCGTTCTGTAACAGACTGGGTTTTAAACCAGGCCAGCACCACCCTGGGTTCCTGTTGTCCTACCAGGACACACCCACTCACCACACCTCATCTCCCTGCGCGTCACAGACTTACTTAAAAACAACAAGTGGAAGGCAAGACCCTCCGCCAGCAAAAGATTCCCACTCGCTATTCTGTGAGCTCTTCACAGGGTGGCAAGAAGGGACCCGCAGAACCTCCGAGGTGCGCCTGTATCACAGGATAAAGACGCAAGTCCAAGCTCGAAAGAGTTAGCATGGCACGGAGGGAGAGACCATGGGCCCATGTCTGCTTGTCTGACAGATGAACCAAGGGGTCAGACAGGAGGAATTGCGATGAGAAATCAAAGCAGGGACGGCCTCTCTTGCTCTTCCGCAACTCAGCGCAGACTAACCACACATTCCTCTTGTCTGCGGAGGGAGAATGGGGCCAGGGCTCTGGCTGGGTAGCGGCCCACAGAGGGGTGCGCGAGGAGCCGGAAGCTGAAGTCAGAGGAAGCAGGGCGTGCGTCCTGAACCCTTGAGCCTGGCTGCCACCCTGCACTCGGGCCTGCAGGAGGGCGGGAGGCCCAGCCTCACTGACATTCCGACTCAGCTGGCTGGGGAAGGGTCTGGGATTAGCATTTCCTGAAAAGCTCCCAGGGAATTCTTTTCTCCCAGGATTCTATGCTTGTATATACTTTTATTGACTGTAATTTTGCAGTCAGAGTTGACTCTTCCCCCAGGGAGGCCTGATGCGCAGCCAGGGCAGGGACCCTCCTCCCCACGACTGTGGAACAGGCTGGAGGAGACGCAGTGCCGAGTGGGCCCTTGGCAGGCCTGGGTTCGGACTGTTTTGAAGTCACTGTGTGTAGGTCCTGTGACACCCAAGCATCTGACCCCAGGTGTTCAACGAAATGGCCGCGCCTCACAGAAGCAGAGGACAGGGCCGGCGGGGCCTGTGCGGGAGGGAAGGTCGTGCTGGCCACACTGCCCTTGCATAGCCTGCTCAGGCCTCACGGTCATGAGTGTGGCTGTGAGAGTGCCCGGCTCCAGGACAGACGATCAGCTGGTTCCTGGTTGGCCATGTGTGAGGCGGAGGGGAGGCTGGCTGGGCTTCCCCGAGCCGCCCCTCGTTGCTAACACAGGAGCACGCAGACCTCTAGGTTTCCGGGTGGTGCGGCCCGGTGCAGTGCGGGCACGCCCAGTAACACCTCTCCCAAGGGCACGACCCAGCCCCGGGCTCGGGGATTGGCTGCCTCGGGACAGCTGGGAGGCCGCCTCGCACTCTGATGAGGCAGGGACACCCGTCACCCGCTCTAGGAGGCCACCGTTTCCTGGGCGGCCTGACCAAGTCCCATCTCCCAGGCCCACCTTCGGGTCAGCACTGGTACCAGGTGAGGTGAGCGGTGGGGACTGGGACACACCTAGAGGAGACGAGGGTCCATGCCGCCTGCCCGACCTCTCGCTTTCTCCTCGGGCCTTAAGGGTCTTCTATGCATGAAAGGGGGCTGTGACGCCACAGGAAAGGACGCGTCATCGCTGCCAGTATTTCCATGACCCTCACGTTGGCGCTGCCGTGTCCAGGCTGTGACTGCCAGGCCTGTTCTAGACGCTTCTCTCCACAGCTGCCCTGTCAGGGAGGCTTAGCTCCCACCTCTTTTTACAAATACAGGCCATGGAGGCTCAGAGAGACCCGGTCATTGCCAATGTCCAGCAGCTGGTAGTAGGCACTTGCTTCCAGCTCAGTTTTGTCTCCTGAGCCCTTAGCTATTATCTGCACTGGCTCCTATAGGGCTCCCTTTAGGCTAAAATAACGCATAGGCTACAATGAGTTCAGAGTCGAGTGTGTGAGCTCTGGGATTGCAGCCAGGACAGACCCGCCTCGGGGTAGACGCCGTGCACAGTCCGCAAGGCTCTGGGGTCTGAGTCCCGCACGGGACCCCTTGCCAGGCACGCTGGGCACGGCAATGCACGCCTGCTCCAGCCGGGCCTCTGCCCGGCACCTGTCCCTGCAGCAGCTCCAGCTGTCACAGGCCTTGCATCCTTATTCCCTGGAGTCCCTGCTATAATGTCAGCTCCTCAGGAGGTGAGGGACTCGGTCTGTGGCCTCTGGACCCCCAGTGCCTAGAACAGTGCCCGGCACAGGTAGGCATGCAAGAAATATCTGCTGAATGGATATGAATGCACAGCAAGGCCAGCAGGTGGCAGAGCACATGCCAGCCGGGCTCCCACGCTGCTCTGGGTGCCTGGCCAAGCCGCCTCCCTGTAGGTGGGAGGACTCTCCTCCCCAGGAGGCTGAGTGCTCCCAGGTCAGACCCTGCACGAGCAGCGTGAACTTGTTAGTCATCATTAGCGGCGTGAGAGGTTCGGGAGCTGACGCCAGCCGAGTGGAGGAGGGCTACCTGCTTCCCTGGCCAAGCCCCTGCAATGACAGGCCCCCTCCACAGAGGAAGGAAGGACGCTTCCAACACCACTGCAAGGCAGCTGTGCAGGACGTACCTCACACTGGGGAGTTACAGACCATTCAAAAGCCTGGTCGCCACTCCTCCCCCACTGAGAGTTTCTCTGTACCACGTCACGGTGGAAATGCACGAGCAACCACGTGAGCACCTGCCAAGGGCGTACAGATACAAGGACCCGGCATGAGAGCCAGGACCAGGTCCCTCACTAGCTGGTGAGAGGCAACTGGACAGGGATGCTGACAAAGCAAGACTCCGCGTATCTGAGACTCACCCTCAGCCTCACAGGTACGGGGCTTCCTCGACTCCCAGCCTGCCTGCGGCCCAGCCCTCGCTCCGCCCTGGCCCCCAGTAGGTCCCTGCGGCACTGCTCGGGGGCACTCGGCCCTCCTACTGCACCTCTGTGACGTAACCTGCACCCAGGAGACCAGACTAGACACGAGGCAAGGCAGATTTGGGCTCCTGTCGCCCAGGCATCTCCCTGACACCAAGCGCAGACCCCGGCTGCAGACAGCAAGGCCCTGGACTGGCGGGGAGACGCTGGCCTCAAGCCGGGGCTTGGCGCTAATGCAGGATCCGGGCAAATGATGAGATCTGAGAACTGGCTTCCCCGCCTGAAAACTGGGGGTGACATTGCACAAGGCTTTTGTGGGAGCTGTATAACAGAAAAGATAGTGAGAGCACCTTATAAATATTAAAGGGCAACCCAGGTATTAGCTATGGTAAAGCAGCAGCCTTTACTAAACGCTGTCAAATAAAATAGACGCTAAAAATGAAGCCCCGCTCTGGGCCCCCGTTCTGACCCAGCAAGCCTTTGGGAAGGAGGAAGGTGGGGTTTGGGAAGCCGTTTCTGTGCTCACAGAACATAGACAAGCAAACACTCCGGCCTCCCCCATCAGCCGAGGCCCTGAGCACCCAGAGGCACGGCACCTGGGCAGCGAGGGACAGACGGCGCTGCGTCCACACTCCAACAGCTGGGAGACACGCGTGAACACGTACACACTAGCAAGAGAGTTACGTGGCCGCAGGGCTGATGGGAGAGACGGTGGAACCAGCGCTGGCGCCGGAGACGCAGCAACGGGACAAGCTCAGCCTCGTGCGCGGATCCATTTGGGTGGCCTCCTTCCTGCCCACTTCTCCTCCCAGAATTTCAGACCGAGGTCTGTATAGCTTCTGGGCGGGTCTACCTAGGAGGCTCATAAACGAAAACCACCTTCACCAAACCTCCTGGTCCCATCTCCCCTCTGCCGGGTCTCCCCAAGCGCCCCCTTGCTGTTCACTTCTCACAGCAAGTCACTCAACAAACTCTGGCTCCCTCTGCAAACCCCCAGAAGTCGCTCTCCCCCTGCTGCCCGCTGGTGCCACACTGTGAGGGCCTGGAACCCCAGGTCTCAGCCTCTCTATTCCATCTGCACCTGCTGCTAGGACAGCTGTAAACCCAGACCCAACCCCCAGGGAACTCCTGAGGGTGGCCTGCCTTCCTGCACCATCAGCTGCGCCTGCCCCAGCAGGGATCCCACACCGGACCCCTCCTCCGCCTTTCTGGCCTCAGCTGCAGCCCTGCTGGGCCCATAGCTCCCGGCCCTGGACTTGCCACAGAGCCCCGGGATTCTGTGCAGCCACCCTTTTCAGGCACTGGCCTCCCGGCTTTCCCACCGGGGCCTTCCTGCAGGCCTCGAGGGCGACTTCCTCCCGCAGCTCCTGGGGGCTGGCACAGCCTTGGCAAAGGCCGGGGCTGCGGGTGCGTTTCCATGCCTTCCCCACGTCAGGCTGTGGCAGAGTGTAAGAGCAGGGACCACTCTCCTCCACCCGCGTCCCCAGTGCCTGACATGCCAGCCACACTGGCACCTCATTTGTTTTGGACCGACATTCGGAGCAAAAGAATGTATTGCTCTTAACGGATGAGAACCATGAAGGGAAGACCTAGTTGCGTCTGCTTACCTTCGCACTCTGATGCAGGGAAGAGGGGCGAGTACAGGGCTTTCTCCCACCAGGTCTGCTTCTCTTGACTTCTGTTTATTCCTTGTACATCAGTGCTCAACACGGGAAACTGTTTAGATTCAATCACATACAGAAAAAGTTTACAAGCTTTCGGGATAAAGGAAACATTCAAGCATTAACTATGGACCACAAACCCAGTATTTTTTAATTGATGAGTTGTTTTTCTGTCCTAGACAAGGTGGATTTAAAAAAGCCAAAGTGATCACAGCATGTAAAGTGAGTTTTTCTTAAGAAGCACGTATACTGAAAGTGGAATGAAAATCTTTAAACACGCACACACTAAAATTCTTACCAGGCAAAAACATATCACAGCAAATACCCCCAAGTAAGGCAAGTTTCTAGACCTGGAAGTGCAGGCAGATGGTCTGGTGTCCCTGCTGGTGTAGGTGCTCTAGAGCAGTGGTCGGCAAACTCATTAGCCAACAGAGCCAAATATCAACAGTACAACGATTGAAATCTCTTTTGAGAGCCAAATTTTTGAAACTTAAACTATATAGGTAGGTACATTGTTATTAACTTAATTAGGGGACTCCTAAGGCTTAGGAAGAGCCACACTCAAGGGGCCAAAGAGCCGCATGTGGCTCGCGAGCCGCAGTTTGCTGACCACGGCTCTAGAGAAAATGGGGGGACCCTCCTCTTCGCACACTAGGCTCGAGGGAGTCAAGGAAGAAGAAATGGTACCGAAGGAAATTTTATAGCCAGTTTTTGGGCAAAATGTGTTTAAAACAGCATTACTTGCTTCAGTGAGAACCAGAAGGAAGGTGAGACTAAAAACCCAGTAATAATGCTTCCAGGACATGGCCTTGGAAAGCGGGGAGGGGGGTTGGGGAGAAGGGGGATCTCTGAGGGCAGGAAACCCACACACACTCGCTGCATCTCCCTGGCCCTGCAGAGGGCACCAGGCCCCGAGGGGATGAGTCTGAATCCAGGCTCCATCCTGGACGAGTGCAACTCGCAGGTCCCAGCCAGATCCCGCCCACCTGCTGGGCACTGTGGCCAGTGGTCAAAGGCAGCAGGTGTCCGTGGGTGGTAATTAGACGTCTGTGGCAGCTGCGGTGCCCACATGCATCCTGGCTGCTGGTGGCCAGGACAACCCTCCGCCATGCTCCTCCTTCCCTCTCCCCAGGGAAGGCCTGGCCTGGTGTCTTCACCTCCCACAGCCCCCAGCCCTCTCCACAGATGTCTGCTCAGTGTACAGGCCTGTGGACACTGCGCACATCTTTATCGTTTTAGGAGACCTTCATTAGTGTTCAAGTTTAAATTCTGTTTTAGCAACTAATACTCATCAATTCTCTAACAGGACTGTTACTCTCTTAAAGTACTTTGTGGACCTACAACTTTTTGATTTAGCAACTGGGTGTTTTTCATTATTTAACTAAATGGGAAACACACTTCCAACTTTCATTTTTGCTTAACATAACTTCCCAGAAATACGCCTAGACCTGAAATGGAAGTTGTGCTGTCACCCAGTGTCAGCTCACCGCCACTGTCTCCTCCTGCGCTCACTCTAACAAGGAACATTAGCACTGCGATTCGAGCAACAGAACCAAGGCGGGAGGGACTGCCCAGGAGAGGCTTCACGCAAACGAGGCCAGCAAAACGCCAGGTGTGCAGGCTGAGGGGGTCCAGGCACCACCCAGGAGCTGGGTCGGCAGGAGCGAGGCGGAGGCGTGGTACGAGCGAGCCGCCCTGTGCGCTGAAGGGCAGGACCAGGTCTCATGCACCTCTGTGTACGTAAGGCAGGTACTGGCGTCTGTGGCCCCGCAGAAGACGCCTGCCTAAAGCTCCCTCTCATGCTGAAACACTGTGAAGAGCGTGCCAGTTTCTGCCAGTTTGAAGAATTCTTTTGCATCCTCCATTAGAGTGGCAATCCCAATGGCAGGGACTTTTTGTCCTGTTTATGCTACACTGAACACATACTCCATGTACATGCATTATTGTTTATGCTACACTGAACACATAATCCATGTACATGCATTATTGTTTATGCTGCCTTGTCTCCTCATTTGTATTTTGTTAATATGGTTAACAAGCTCCAGCTGGGGGCGCAGCTGGATGAGCAGAGGCCTGGGCGCCAAAAGGACGCCAGTTCAATTCCGAGTCAGGCCACAAGCCTGGGCTTCGGGCCGGATCCCCGGAGGGGGTGTGCAGGAGAGGGGATGATTGATGTCTCTCTCTCACTGATGTTTCTCTCTCTCTCCCTTTCTCTAAAGTCAATAAAGACATATTTAAATAAGTAGCTAATACACAAGATTATATTTGTCTCAGTGCACAACATGGACAGACCCGAGGCCGGGATGGCCACGGTAAGTCAGTGACCATCCGACACCTATGACCTCTGCCAAACCAATACGCGTCCTTCTACGCCATCTTCCCGCTGAGCCATTCGCACCTCCCAGGCTGCAGTGAGGACAACGTGCCTTGTTTAAGTGGAGTCTGTTTAACGTAGTAATTCGACTTCTGGTTTGAGAGTGAGAAGAATGGAGAGAGAGTGGAGGAAAAGAGAACACGGCCTGCCCGAGCCAGCACACCTGCCCGAGGACCTCCCGCCTCCAGGCCGCTCCTGAAGCTGCCAGCCACCAGACTGATTACAGACACTCCTCCCCCTGCCGCCAGGCCTTACCCGGCCTGCCCCTTCCCGCTGCACTGGCCGGTCACTGAGCGCGGCGCTACAAACGTGCAGTCGCTGTTCCTTGCGCCAGCACCAAGCAGCACCCGCGTAACAGGCTCTTCATGGGTTGGGGGGTAGGGGGGAGAAGAGAGCGAGAGAGTGAGAGAGTGCGAGAGCGAGAGCGAGAGAGAGACCAACTGAACCCAGAGAGCCAGACCCACACCGCCCAGCAATGAGCAGCGCTCGGGAATGCTCAGCAGGTGGAAGGGGCAGAGGCTCCGTTAAACTCGCTGCGCGTTCCTGGTTCTGGTGAAGAGAAAGGATTGGGGTTCCTCTGTGAGTCGTGCTCTGGAACTGACTTTGCCACAGTCTGTTCTGTTATTTGGGTCACAAAAGGAAAAGAAAGCCCCCCCCACACCTTGTTCTTTAGAAGGAAAAGGAAATGTAAATGAAGAGAAGCAGAGAGCGACAGGGACTAACAGAGACTTGAGTCTGAGAGACTCAACACTGGCTGCTTGAAGTTTGTTTCCCTTGACCGACAGGAAGTGCTAACCAGAGCGAGAACTCGGCTCTGTCCCTCAGACGGGGATCTGGGACAGATGCTTACCCCCTGGACCTAGTGTCCTCGGCAGCCACAGGGGACCTGCTGCAGGTCTCTGCGGGCATGCGGTGCACAGCGGCGGGGATGGTCACATGGTCGGTGGCTCCAGGCGCCACCGTCATCAGCCTCTGCCCCCCCCCCCGCCCCCCCCCCCCCCCCGCACACTGCCTGCCCCACGGCCTCCTCTCCAGAACTGTGAGCTCCTGCAGCTGCACAACATAGTTACTCACATGGACAGACCTGAGGCCGTGGTCGCCACGGTAAGTCTAGTGACTATCTGACATCTATGACCTTTGCCAAACCAATATGTGTTCTCCTATGACCCAGGCCCCCGCCTCGGTTCTGTGCTTCGAAGTGCAGGGCACCAAGCTGGTAATCAAGCAGGTGACAAGTGTCCCGCGACACACTGCTAGCCCTCAGGAGCCGGGAGCTACTGCGGCAGGGCCTGCACACGGGAGTGAGGAGTTAACTTCAAGCCTCTTGACCTTTGCCCATGCTGTTCCTCCGCCCGTGTGCCTGCCTCCTTTCTGCCTGAGCCCGCAGGTTGCTAAGACGTCTCCCTGATTCTCGGGGGTGAGGGCTCGCCTTGGGCTCCCGGGCACCCTGTGCTCCCGGCGCCATGCCCCCGACCGTGCAGCCTCAAATTACCTGAAGATAAGGGACCCACCGGGCAAATCATGGTGCATCCACACAATGGAATCGCGTGCAGAAAATAGAGGAAGGGGGATTATAATGAAGTGCCATTTCAGTAGAAAGAACAAATAGGAGGAAATAGATGTGACCACATATTTGCGTATACATGCGGAAAACACACTCAGAGGAGACCCAGAACCCCTCGTGGCTGTGGCTGGGGCTGTGGCTGGGGAGGAACCCTCACTGTGCGCTCCCTCTTTAAGTTTGGATCTTGAACCACATGAATAAATTACCTACTTCAACCAAAATAAGTGATCTGTTTACAAAGTGGTCTTGGACTAGACTGGCTTCCTCGGGGGCAGGGACAACGCCTTGTCAGGTATGTGATACATGTTTGCTGATGGGAACTTTGGAAAATAGTCATTCATGCTCCTGGGCACCCATTCTACTAGAAATCCTGCATGTGTAGCCCACGTGCTCAGACACGGTGGGGCGCCCAGACTGCCCTCACCCAGGGAAGGGGAGCCCTGCAGCAGCTCTGAGGCTGACTAGGTGGTGAGAGAGGAAGGCCGGGCTCTGCTCCCAGCCTGACCCCATGCTGTCCCTCAGGCCCCTCCACCCCTCAGGGATCTATGAAGGGAGCTCAGACCAGCTCTGAACTGCGGTGCCGCTGCCGAGAGACGAGGGCTGATGGCGCCGACCACACCTGCACTATCAGGCGACCGGCAATGTCCTCTGAGGACTGTGCTGGTGCTATAACCTTCCAGGCAACCCAGAACGCTGGTAACACGGAAATACATCAACATACTAGCAAGCGAGGCACAGGGCAGTGTAGTGGCTGAGGTGGAATCGCTTCTCCCCTCCTTTTCTTTCTTCCCCATCTGGAGCCGGGTGAGACACAAAGTACAGAAAGGAATGTTTAAGGGCAAAAAGCGGGCAGTAAACAAAGGCGAGCAACATTGTTTTTGTTCTCAGCAAGTTAAGATTCAGTGTTTCAATTCAGTCAAGGAAGCCATTCTCAACCTGTGGGTCGCGACCCCTTTGGCGGTGGAACGACCCTTTCACGGGGATCGCCTAAGACCATCCTGCATATCAGATATTTACATGACGATTCATAACAGTAGCAACATTACAGTTATGAAGTAGCAACGAAAATAATCTTATGGTTGGGTCACAACATGAGGAGCTGTATTTAAAGGGCCAGAAGGTTGAGAACCACTGGTCTAAGGCCACCCAGCAAGCTAATTAGGGCAGCATTCTTGTCACCTGGGGCCTTCCTGCCATCACATGCACCCAGGCGGGGACGGACAAATGAGGAAGGCACCGGTCTGTATGCACAGGGGCTTCCAATCTAATGAGAGGAAGTACAGAAGTGACTCATGAAGAATGGAAAATGTAATAAAAGAAGAGGCATGCGATGCAGGGAAAATTAAGAGCAGAGAGAACTGCTTCTGATGGGGCGGGGGAGTGGAGTGGGAGAGGCGAGAGGAACTAGGGAATGTGCCAGGGGAGGAGGAGGGGTCTGAGGGCTCTAGCACTGGGAGGACTCAGATGTGCCAACGGTGGTGGAGTGCGCAGGACACATGGGAGGAAGGTGACTCGAGCTGCTCCCGGGTGCAGTGTGATGGCTCCTCACCACCTGCAGCGCCTCAGCAGCTGCTCCTGCAAGCCAGGTGCTGCTCCACCGAATGATGGCCGGAGTGGGCAGACCACTGCGCTCTTGGGAAGCAGGTGATTGCTTTAAGTGGTATTTCTTGGACAATTAATTTAAGCTCAAGCGCTCCTAGGAGCACAGAGGGGACAGTGGCTCCCATGAAGTGACTCCTGCTCTCACTCGTCACTTCGGGAACCTGCGCTGGGGTGAGCTGAGGTGCCTGCGCAGAGGTTCTGTGGAAGCTGTTGGGTTGCACGTGGGCTGTGGGCTAGTTTTTACATGTAGCAAATGGACTGCAGAGAACGCTACACAGGTGCCCCGATGTCAATGCTGCAGAGGCAGTTAGATGGACTCGCTGCTGCTTCTGAAGAGCACAGTGTGGAGGGCAGTTAGACAAGGGCAGAGTGAGGACAAGGCCAGCTACCAAAGGCCACCAGGGCGGAAAGCCCCGGGGCTTGGCAACGGACAATTGTAGGGTGAGCTTTCCCCCCTGGCATACGCTGCTCATACGGTTTGGACCACGGTTTGGACCGCCTGACCTTTCATGTCTCTGATCATCCAGTTTAGACCCCTGACCTTTCCTCCCCAGGCTAACCTCTAGGCCTCAGTTGTATTTTAGCTTCAGGCCCAGAAAAGCAGCACAATCAGACAATCAACCCCATGGCTGCCCTCAGGACCAGCTGCATTAGATAATGAGCCCTTGCCCTGCGCCGACCAATCAGTGGAAACCCTGACCCTGAAGGACCCACCTGGAAAACTGCTGCCTATGCTACTGAGATCTTCCCCCGGGCCCTCCCCTCACTCTCCATCTTTAAAGCCTTAGGATGCGGACCCAGCACATTCTCCCCAGGGAGCACGGCTGTGCCGTTCCCCTCCCCTCCCTCTCCCCGCAAGCATGGCACCTTCACCTTCCTCACTTCTCAGCTCCAAGGGCCCTTTCTTTCCCTCTGTAACTTGTTTCCTAAGCACATTTCTTCTACAAATGACTTCTACTCTGTGATTTTCTAAATAAATGTTCTCTTATAGGTTGAGTCTTCGCTCTGAATTATTTCTCAGCCAGAACTCAAGTACCGAGGTGGTCTGACCCCCCTGTTCTAGCACCTGGTGCTCTCTGATTCATCAACTTTGAAAGCTGTAACGCTTATATATTAGGTTTTGCTTTAAGCATAATACATGCATGTTAAGACAACACATGAGAACCTTAGACCCACTGATTTATTTTTAAATGTCTTTTCTCTGCATAAAATGTCTAGTTTAAGTTTATAAACATCAAGTCCATTTTAAGTCCTTATGTAAAACCATAAGGATGATCAATTTTAAGACAGTTTCGCACATTCCTCAATAACTTACCGCCATCGTTCCTTGCCTGTTCTTGGGGTACAGTCTGTCAAACCCCTTTATGGACACCCACACAGAGACACATACCTCCTCCAGCTGTCCGGAAGGAACCGGGTTATCTTCATAGGCAGGGAACTGACAACCTGCTTTGCAACTGCAGAAATGATTAACTTCTTCCGCACACTGGGCCATGATTTTACAATCTGCCTCTGAGCTTTCCACACCGGTGCCCAGGGGCCCGCTCCCGCTGCACTCCAGGCACTGGGCCTGCTTCCCCGCCGGCAGCCCCGCCGGCTCCTCCTGCGAATCCAGGGACGTCTGCGCGCTCTTCTCCATCCCTGACTTCTTCAGCCGGGGCAGGAACTTCCCCGACTCCAGTTCCGACTTCCCGTAGTAATGGCCTTCTTTCTGCGCATCTTCTTCCAGGGGCTTGAGATCTGCCTGTGGATCTTCGAACGCATCCACCTGAGGAGGAACGGGGAGACTGGCTTCGTCTTTCTCAGACTCAAACTCGGACTCGCTCCCCCCTCCAGGGGACAGCTCAGATGCGGAAATGGGGCGGAAGTGAGTTCTAGGCGAGATCCGAATGGCCCTGTACTGGGTTCTGTCGACGCCACAGATCCTGGGGTGGAACACGTCACTGTCGGAGTCGGAGCAGAGGATGGACTTCGGCTTAAAACCAGGGCTGAACGACGCAATCCCTTCAGGCTCAAAGGAGCACTCCACGTGAAGAACTTGGGAAAACGGATTGTTCAAGTCGAAGGAAGAGAACGAATATTCGAGTCCAGGATCTTCAACTTGAAAGTTGCCACAAGCTCCCAGGAAGTCTTCATGGAAGACAAAGGAAAACCCCTTATTTAACCCGCCCTCCCCCGTCCTCGGCGGGTCGCTCTGCTCCAGCGCCACGAAGGGCTTCCACAGCTGCCGGTGGCCGGGAGCGAAGCTGTTCCCCGGCGTCATGAAGACGTCCGTGCCGGCGATGGTCACCACGTCGGAGGCCGCGCACTGCAGCAGGCTGCCCTTCGCGTGGCTGGGCGGCACCACCGCCCACTCCCCGTCGCTGCTGAAGCTCTTCAGTTCTCCGTACACGCCCCCGAGAATGAATGAGTTCTCCTTCTCCTGGGCCACGTCCCAAGGCTTGGAGGGTGTGGTGTAGTCGCCACCGTCCACCTTGGACAGCTCGCCCGAAACAAAGGCGTGTTTCTCCAGGTTCTCCTTCTGCCCCTCCCACAGGTGGTACTCCGACCGCTGCACGGCCTTGCTGGGCTCCCGGAGCGGCTCCACCTCGGCTTCAGCGTCCAGACAGCAGCAATAGTTATTCACGTCTGTCGAGAATAGCTCATCAGCAGCTCCTTCGACTTCGACCAGCGCCACGGAGTCCCTCTCCGCCAGCTGTGTCCAGATGTCTTTAATGACCCCTGGACTGTATCCGTCTCCACCTGGGCTGCTCCCACAACGCACGTGCGTAGGTTCAAAGGTTTTGTTCTCTGGTTTTTGTTCGAGCTGAATACCACAGACAGATTCTAGTTTCGATTTTTTTTTTAAAACTAACGTGGGAATTTCTCCTAAAGTTCTACTGTTTTGTTGGCAAGTTTCATCTTGCAAAAAATCTAGAAGTTCTTCATCTACGTAATTTGACGAGACTCTAGGAACTACATAATTAATATCTTCTGCATTAAACTGCGTGGATTCTTCCAACTGGAGACTTAACGTCTCATTGTCTGAACGTGTTTCTTCTGAATGGGACCATGGGCTACAGGTTCTTGTGGAAAGATTAGAACAGTGTTCGTTTTCTTCAAAGGCACTATTTCTGGTCCATATTAGCAATCTGGACTGTGTTTTCCCGAGTGTGTTCACACTAGAATCTGTATTTTCATTCCCCAAGTTGAGTGTTTCAAAAGAAAATGGTAAAACAGAATTACTGCATTGCACTTCAAACACTGAAAAACAAGAGTTTATACCAGATCCTTCATTAATATCTGAGAAGAGCTCTTGATTGCCGGCAAGCAGATGCGGATTGAGGGCTGCGCCGTCTAAGATGGGGGAGAGCCTGATCGGAGACTCTCCCCCGAAGCTCTCGCCGTCGGCATCCCCGGAGCTGGACGAGCAGCACTCCCAGAACTGCGCCAGGTTGCCCAGGCCCTGCAGGAACTGGCCCTCGGCGGCCGCGGAGCTGGTGGAATCTGTCCATATTGCACGTTCCCCTTGCAACTCCATCCCATCTAACACTATGCAACATTCTGCCTCAAAATCACTTCTCTCTTTGCTTTTTTGTCGAATCATATTCAAAATCCGACTTTCTCCTTGCATTGTTTCTGAGGCACCAGGATCCAACATGGATTGATCAATGTCCACTTCATAGAAGTGTGTTAACTCTGACAGATGAATATCATCCAAGTAGCTGTTGTCCTCCGGGAGAGAACAGAATGAGGTCCCGGGGAGGTCAGCCTCCTCCTTTATAACCGCAGGCATTTCTACAAAGTGACCATCGATGAAGGTACCCGCTGGGAGGTATGCTTTATGAATGTTACTGTTGCTGATACAAAGACCGTGCACTGAGTCAGACAATTCTCCTATCGCCTCTGCGGTCGGATCCCGCGCATCCTGTCGGTTTCGGTACGTGGTCTCTAGTTTACTTTTCCTGCTCAAAGGAACGAAATATTCTGCAATCGGTTCGGTGTACCACAGTGGCTCTTCTTTGTATTCCTTGTCGTTTCTGCTGTCCAGGTGCAGGTCTCTGCCCTCCGTGCCGTCCGCGTCCCTCCTGCCCACCTCCTTCAATGGTCTCTTCGCCCGCCTGCACAGCTGTCTGCCAGAGCCGCCGCCGCTGCTGCTGCTGCCGCCGCCGCCGCCGCCGCCCACGTGGGTGATCCTTTCGGCCCTCTCGCCATGCTTCAGCGAGAGCCTGCTCTGCCCATTCCGCCCTTTCCTGTTTCGGAGGTCTCGCGCCTTGTGTCTTACTTTCACGCACTTCATGGATGCTTTTAGTTCTCCCTGATTCCCGCTCGAGCTGGAGCCTGCCTCACTGGAGCCGGAGGACCAGGAGCGAGGGCGGACCTTGCTTTCGGGTTTGTGTCGCATTTGTTTTTTGTACAAAGCAGGCTTCTCTTCAATTGTGCCGTTCCCAAATTTGTTCTCCTTCTCGTTTTTACTTCTGCTCAGGGTTTGCGCGTGTACAGCGGTGGGCACCGCCTCGCCCCTGTCCCTGCTGGCCTCGCCCTCACTGTTGCAGTCCTTGGGAGACGCCGTGTCTGTGCTGGCTGGGGGCGCGGTGGACGATGACGAGGAGCTGGAGGAAGAGCAGACTTTAGACTTGTTCCACACGGTCATGATCTCTTGCAGGCAAACTGGCTTCTCCGAAAGCGGGGGAAACGCTTCGTAGTACCTGCAAGACAGTGCAGAGAGTTCGGAAGGGGCACTGAGATGTATTAGCCATAGAAAACATTACCGAACGGAAGATTGGGATATTCATTTTAACAGTCAATGGTTGCATTACCCATGAATCATTAGTTTTTAAATAATTAGTAACACAGTAAAATAGCCTTTACATTTAGTTCAATGTACAAAGAACTGAGATAAGCATTATAAGAATATTAAAATATGTAAAATGACAGTTTTTATCTTCAAAGTCTGAATTTTAACTAAGAAGCCATAAGTGAAAAATATGACAGTGGAAAATGTAATCTTTTGATAAGAGATACCTGAATGTCATTCTCAGCTCAGGACTCACTATGCCGCGGCTTAAAGCTACTAATTTATGCCGTGGCCATATTTTCTCAGCTGCGGAATGGAGATGACATGACTTCCCTCACAGGCTTTGTGAGGCTGGGAGTGGATGCAGTTGAAAAGCTGTATAGCCAAACAGGTGAGAGCACACACTCTGAAGCCACACTTCCTGATTCAAGTCCTGACTGTCGATTTCTAGCTGTGTGGCCTCAAGCATGTCACTAAGAACAGTGTCTACCTCCCCGAGCTGTGAGGAGTAAAGGAACTAGCCTGTGAAATGAGTCCTGACCGCATCTTCCTGAGTGAGTGTTGTCACTGTGCTTTTTCTCAGGAGAGAGCACAGTGCTGGCATTAAGGGGACCCTCAGAGTTAGCAGGGCTTGTGGTAGGCAGGCGTGCAGAGAGGACAATGAGAGCAGGTGGACCGCAGGGCGCCTTCACGGCCCAGAAATGCAGCAGTGCAGTGAGGACACCGAGAGGTGCAGGGCCCTGGGACGCAGATGGGTCCGGCCCGGAGCCTGCTTCGACAGCGACCCTGCGGTGAGGATGGACCTCGGGAGGCGGGCTTTAGAGGCCTGGGAAGTGGGAGAAGAGCTCTCGGTTGCTAGGAAACTGGGAGCCCCAGAGAGTTCACAGCGAGCAGATGCCAGAGGGAGCCTCCAGGGGCAGGCGGCTGCCAAGGTCACACATGAAGCAGCGAAAGGCCACGCTCACGAAGGGCCCATGCGGTGTTTTCCTGCTCAGTCTGCAGCAGAGCTAAGAGAAATATACTGTGTGCCTCAATGTATTTTTTAATGTTCTAGGAGGCGCATTAAAAGCATAAGAAGAAACAGGTGAAATTCATTTCAATAATATATTTTACTGAACCAAATATAACCATGATAAATAACATCATTTCAACATGTAATTGGTACTAAGAGATATTACTAGGATAGTTTACATTCTTTTTTACAGAGTCTCTGAGATCTGCTGGAATTTATATTCCCAGTACATCTCATTCTGAAGTGGCCACATTTCAAGGGCTCAACAGCCACACGTGACTTAGGCCACCATGGTGGACAGCGCAGGGTTACACAAACCAACCACATGCTCCTCTTAAGTTTTAGACGTTCAGAAGATCCAAATAAAATGTGTAATAAAGAAGTCTGCTTATAACGCAGCTGATTTTAATACTAACCACTTACAAAGAAAGAACTAAAGTGTCTTCAGAAAACAAGTGTGGCAAGGCCCATGACTCGCCCGCTCCCTCTGGAGCCAGCAGCGGGCACCTGGTTCCTATGTGGGCAACAAGGATATGCATGGCTCCTTTCAGCTGCCTCAGAGGACGGTGGGGATGTCCATGGTCACAGGACATGAATGGGTGGCAAATAACAGCCTTGTTTCATTCATTTGCTGCACAAATATTGATTCAATATGTAATTTAAGGACAGAATCTTATTCACCTTTGAATTCTGTGTCAAATATGCAAGGAAGTGCTCAATGTTCCCTGAATTATAAAATATGAAACTACACACAAGACGATGAATAACACTGTAAACCATGCAGCAATTCTTACTCTGATTTTAACAAATGCGCACTCTATGACTATGAGTCTTACATACATTTCCACTTGATCCTTTGCTGTCGGGGATAATTCTGCCTCTGGAGAGGGACACCCTTCTAACTTTTTGTGAATCTTCTCTTCTGTTGTGAAACAAAAAATTTAGAAAGTTTTGTCATGTTTTTAAAAATTTCTCAAACTTTAATAGAAATTATATAGGCTTTTGTGGCAGTTTATCTTTGTAATAACAACCTATTTCTTCAGTGTGCCAGGGGGAAGTCTCTGGCTACACCCCGTGAACATGGCTGAGGCGAGACCGGTTCGTCTCATCACCGAGCCAGTGCTCTGGAGGCATCTGACTGAGAAACTGAAATCCCCTGGGTACTTGTTAATTACACCAGAAAGAGAGAACATCTGTATAGATTCCAAAAATATTTTCTCACAAAATTCTGCACTCATGGACTTTCTATACCGACTCACCTTGACTGATGTTAATCTGCACAGAAAATTCTTAATCACAATTCGCAATCCGCCCCTTAACATCTAGAAGGCCAAGGGCTGTGTTTCCACTAAAACAGAATCAAGGGGCTATTCCCTTAGCTTAGCTCATGATCCTGCCAGGAATTCAACACAAACGAACCAATGCCCTTAATAGGAAGGTCAAGACTTGGTGGGCAGCAAAATGAGCATGAAGAGGACAAGGAAAATAAAGGTCCCTAATCTTAGGATGGGCTTACAGAAAAGCGGGGAAAAACGTGATGAGGGTTCTTGAGTCAAAATGGCTTATTGAGGTTGTCAAGCCTGCCTTCCCCCCAAAATTCAAGAGTCAAAGTAGAAGTTCTTCCAAATCTGAGGTACTTAGTGTTGACACCTAATTAAGAAGGCCTGATGTCAACAGGGAGGTGTCAACAGGGCACAAGGACGGGAGGAGACTGCTGCTCCTCTCTCTGAGGGCACCTGCGGGCCAATGCACTCAGCAGCAGGGGGCTCTCTACAGGTGACAGCAGAGGGCTGACCCACGCTCGCCTGGAGACACACTGAACACAGACTCTCTGCGCTGTGGTTCTTGCTGGCTCCATCCTAAGATCACCCCCCCTCCCTGGTGACTATTGTGCCCGCACAGACAGGCCTGGAGGCAGCACTCACCTTGCTTGCTCTGCAGGTCTTTTAGGCGGGAGCAGAGCTCCTCCACTAACGTCTCGATTCCAGAGCTCTGTGTGGGAACAAAAACACACATTCGTTTGCTGCCGGGTATGTAAAAACCAGGTATTTGTACTCTTTTGCTTTAGTATGAAGGTTTTATAAAGAAATTAATTTTCCATGTTCCAAAAGAAAGACATTATCAATATTTAAGTGAACACAAAAGTTTAAAAATTATGCATCTGTAGATCCAATTCAGTATCCATGTTTTCCTAATTAAGTCTCTCCAATGGCACTCACTGAGAAAAGTCACTTCTGTCTTCCCAGGGGTACAGCATCCTGCTGACGGGGCAGCGGAAGGGCCTAAGTGCCCTCGCACAGCTGAAAGTCAGTCACTGCCTATGTCAGCAAGGTCTTGTGCTAAATCTGTCTATAATAATAAAAGACAAAGATGCTAATTGACCGTACCTTCGCTATGCCCACCAGCCAATCAGAGTGATATGCAAATTAACCGCCAACAAAGATGGCAGCTAATTTGCATACTGCAGGCAGGGCGGGCCAGCACGAGCCGCCATCCGGGCCCCTGTGTGTGGCCCTGGGCGGCGGGGCCTGGTGGCGCAATCAGCCCGAGGAAGCCCTATTCTTGCAGGAATCTTCCTGCAACAGGCCTCTAGTAAAAGCATAATATGCAAATTGACCGAATGGCCGAACAGCGGAATGACCATCCAGACGACCACGCTATGACACCCACTGGCTCCAGGCCAGCCAAGGCGGGTGTAATGCGATTGGTCAGGGGCCCGGCCATTGCCCCATGATCACCCCGCAGAGGGAGGCCCAAGACATCAGCTGGCAGGGCCATCAATCGGGGGGGCTCCACGATTGCCCCAAAGTAGGAGGCCCAGGCTACCTGGCTGGTGGCGCTGTGGCAGGTAGCCTGGGCCTCCCTCTGTGGGGGTGATCCATTGCGGAGCCCTGGCCAGATGGGCAGGGCCTACCTCTTCAGGGCAATTGATCAGGGGGCTCCCAGACTGTGAGAGGGCGCAGGCCGGGCTGAGGGGACGACCCGCCCCGCCCCCCGCCACACCAGTGCGCAAATTTCGTGCCCCAGGCCTCTAGTTCAATATCAAGAAAAACCACAGCCCTAACCGGGTGGCTCGCCCCACATACCAGAGGGTTTGGTTTCTGGTCAGGGCACATACCCAGGTTGTGGTCCCTGATTGGGGCGTGTGAGGGAGCAACCAACTGATGTTTCTCTCTCTTTCTCTTTCTCTCCCCCTTCCTCTCTCTAAAATCAATTTAAAAAGAAAAAGAAAACACATCAGTTATTTAAAAAAGAAAAATCACAAAAAGTTCATCTGAGTCCTTGAGGAGCTCATGGTCTGAAGAAAACACGGTGATTTTTCTTTCTGAAACGAGCCCTCATGACCGCCACCAGGAGCAGCACAGAGAGCAGGCCGGCGCTGTCTCCGTTTCCCTTTAAGGGTCATGGACCAGATCCTAGTCTCTGTGCAGAAACAGGGTCAAATGGGAGGAGAGAGCGTGAAGTGTCTGAAATTGGGAGGGTAAGAATAAGAGGCAACCTTTAAAGAAAAATGAATGTTGCCAACAGGCACGACCAAAAAATCTTTTACTTATGGAGACTTTTAAACTTTAAAAATTCTATTTCTCACTATAGGAAAGAAAAGTCTTTCACCAGATACAAGAAAAGTGAGTGTATTTCGTAGCAACCTTGTACTTATTCTGTGGCCGAAAGTATTTAGACGGGATTGAGTCTCTCTAGGTGGGCAGCACCGAACAGGTGCACGGGACCGCTCCCCCCTCGCCCTCCTGGGCCTGCAGGGGCTAAAAATAGAACTTCGCCCCACTGACTTCACGCAAAATGACTCAGCACAAGTTTTACCGACATCCTAAGCAAGAAACACGGCGTTCCACAGCTTGAGCAGTTTAAGCAGCAAGATTACATGAAAACAGTTAATTGTAACGATAATTAATTCTATCCACATCAGTTCACCGCTTTCACTAGGGAGACAGGACGGAGGGAGACTGGGAAATGGGCCAAAAGAGAATTATTCTTTCTTTAAAAACACTCTTACAGACCATGGCAGCGACTAGCCATAAACACCGCTCCTCCTACACAATGCCACTGGAAAGACTGCTTACCATAATGTTCAAGGTGGGATGAGCTGGCCGTTTTATTCCACTTCCTCCAGATCATGAACCTAACCCCAGCGTCAGCTGACCGCGCTGCTGCACGCTGCTCTGCACACAAGCCTATGTCACTATGTTTCTGAAGCCAGTGCCAGTCCCAGGGCAGAGCTCCGAGCCTCGGGCGTCGCCTCTGCCTCTGCCTTCAGCACCAAGGCTGCTGACTGTTTAACAGTCTGCACGCTACAACCGTCACACAACCTGGGACTAGATATTCTCTCTCGTTCTTTGTCTCCTCCACACACCTGTGATTTAGTTGTCTTGGATAGTAATACAACATAGAAGTATATAGACTTGCTCTCATTATATAATGGCTAAGAAACAAGGAACTTACTGCTTAGCTCTGTGCCTAAAAGCAAGCTCTAGCCTTAGCTGGTCTGGCTCACTGGATAGAACATTGGCCTGCAGACTGAAGGGTCTGGGTTCGATTCCAGTCAAGGGCACAGGCCCGGGTTGCGGACTCGATCCCCAGTGAGGCATGTGCAGGAAACAGCCGATCAATGATTCTCTCTCATCATTGATATTTCTATCTCTCTCCCCTCTCCCTACCTCTCTGAAATCAATGAAAATATATTTAAAAAAAGAAAAAGCAAGCTTGACCCACCGGCATCTGCCTCCTGTCCTTGACCATTGCAGCATCCTACATGCGTGTGTGTGTGCGCGCGTATGTTAATCATTCGAACCCTGGGCTATCAGAATAGCAAGTGAGAAGCAAAAAGGGCATCGTCCCCTCCCTCCTGGCAGGTGCTCCAAATTGTTAATTTGGAGCTGTTAATGAGAAATTTTATTTGCTTTCCCAATAATATAAACTATTATATAATCTTAAAAATTACATTTTAATAGTATACCACATCCACAGGGCATTCAAGAATGAGAGAGACATCAGAGGAATGGCGGTGTGAGAGAGCCCTTGGCCTCTCCCACTGAAATGTCAACAAGTTAATCAACTATATAATTCAACAAAAAAATCCCTGCCCAGCACAGATGCACACCTGAGAGACCCGCGCACTGAAACATCAGATGGGCACCCGGGAATAAACCAGGAGAGGAAAAGGGAGGGACGCGCAGACACAGCCCTGCAGCCCGGAGCTCGCGGCGGGAAGAACAGAGCGCGGCAGCCCAGCGGGCGAGCTGCAAGGGAGCGAACAGTGTCTGGGTCAGAGACGCTGGCAGAGCACAGGGTTCTGCAGTGTGGCTCTCCACTGTCAGGCAAGGTGCAGTGTTTCAAACAAAAGCAGACCACAGAGCCTGCCACTGCTTGAACTCCCACACCTCGCCTCCTGCTGCCCGTGCAGTTGGGTGCAGGAGCCTATTATCTGTAAACCAGGAGCTGTTGCAGTTTCCCTCTGTGACTGATGCCCAGGAGGGGTGCTTGGGGCACCATGGAGGTCAGGGGTCGCCATTACAGTGAAAGTAAAGCAAACCCCACGAAGCAGAGCGTCTTAGGAAGCTGTGGAGGTTAAGACTAGGTACAGCGGTTCTCAACTTGTGGGTCGCGACCCCTTTGGGGGTCAAACGACCCTTTCACAGGGGTCGCCTAAGACCATCCTGCCTATCAGATATTTACATTACGATTCATAACAGTAGCAACATTACAGTTATGAAGTAGCAATAAAATAATTTTATGGTCGGGGTCACCACAACATGAGGAACTGTATTAAAGGGTCGAGGCATTAGGGAGGTTGAGAACCAATGGACTAGAAGGTCACAGAGTGAAAAACCTTGCGATTCAGCACCATCTACTGGAACGCAGTAGGAAGACCTCTTCATTAATATAGACAGACATAAACGCAAAGACCTAACTAAGCAAAGAAGAACCGAATACCATGAATAACCACAGTAACAAGGATGATCAGAAAGAAAATGAAAACTCCCCAGAAAGCAAGCTGGAACACATGGAAATGTGTGATACAAATGACAGAGATTTCAAGATGGCAGTTCTGAGAATAATCAACAAGATGCAAGAAAATAGAAAGGCAATTCAATGCACTCAGAGAGCAGATCAGTGAACAAAACGAGTACTTTACTGAAGAGATTAAAACTTAAAAAGAACCAATCAGAAATCTCAGAAATGAAGCATGCAATTAAAGACATTAAGAGTGAACTACTGAGATAGAAAACAGAGCCAACTAGATGGAGGAAAGAATTAGTGATGTTGAAGGCAGGAATCTAGAAATGACGCAGAGGGAAGGAGAGAGACCTGGACATAAAGAAAAATGAAAGAGCTCTACAAGAACTATCTGACTCCATCAGAAAAAGCAACATTAGAATTATAGGAATTCTGCAGGAGGAAGAGAGGGAGCATGGAACGGAGAGTCTATTCAAACAATAGTGCGTGAGAACTTCCCAAACCTATGGAAAGCATTAAACCCTCAAATCCAAGAAGCAAACAGAACACCTGGTTACCTCAATCCAAAGAGGCCCTCTCCAAGGCACTTGGTATTAAAGCTGGTGTGGCTCAGTGGATAGAGTGTCAGCCTGCAGACTGAAGGGTCCCAGGTTTGATTCTGGTCAAGGGCACATGCCTGGGCTCAATCCCCAGTGGGGGGCGGGCAGGAGGCAGCCAATCAATGATTCTCTCATCATTGATGTTTCTCTCTCTCCCCCTCCCCCTCCCTCCCTCTCCCTTCCTCTATGAAATCAATTAAAAAAAAAAATACCACAAAGTACAATACTGAGGCATTGGTGCGTGAACAGATAAATCATTCAATGAAACAATATAAAGTACAGGGGAAAAAAAGAATATTGAAAGCCTAGAGTAACTTAAGAAATAAAATAAATTATACCCATTTTTAGTGAGAACTCGCTGAAGGTGGAAAAAATGCTAACATTCTACCACTTGAGAACTGCTTTTTCTAACTCTCCATTTACTTTTGCATTATAAAGGTAATTTTACACTACCTCAATGGTAAAGCAAAATAATTTTCTAAGTAATTGTGATCTCAGAGACTGCATCATACAGTGTGTAATAAAACAAGAATTAATAGTACTAATTTAAACAAATGATTACATTCTAAAATTATTTTGTTCTTTCAGAATGTTGAAAAAAAGAGAAGTATTTTATATGAAATGTTAAAAGATTAAGAAAATAATCATAACATTTTCTAATATACAAACAAAAATTTATAAATCAGAAGCAAATACAGTGTTTTTAAAATGTTAGATAACTGTTATTCTGCGTCTAGAAATATATACAAAAGAAGTGATATAGCCCTGGCTGGGTGGCTCAATTGGTTAGAGCAGTGGTTGGCAAACTGCAGCTCGAGAGCCACCTGCGGCTCTTTGGCCCTTTGAGTGGGGCTCTTCCACAAAATACTGACTTCTGTGCATGAGCCACGAAGTTTCAATCACACTGTGCTGGGAGCCGGTCCATCCTTGCTGCTTGACACAGTCGCTGCAGGGAAGAAACATCTGCACAGCATATGTTTCAAGGGACTTGGCGTATATGGCATACTGTTCTTAATGTGTTTGCTCCCCTTAGCACTATGTGTTTTAACCAAGGTCACCTCTCTGAGAAAGGTTGTTTCCCCAGGTGGGGATTTTCCCCTGAAGTTAGGGAGGGAGTGAAACCCCTTAACTAAGTGCCAGGCCGGTAGTTAATCACTTTAACTACAAACAATCACACTTAAGCTACATAATCTTTACTCCCTGAAATGGAGATAAGAAACGCCCTAACCTTTGGAATAGAGATTGATAGGATTGGAATCAACTGGTATAAATACAGATGTAACTAGACAACAGAACCTAGAAACACAGAACCTAGAAACACAGAACCTAGAGGCAGAACCTAGAGACAGAACCTAGCAAGAGAACATAGCAAAAGATCCTGGACAGAACCTGGCAACAGAACTTGGCTGGAGAACCTAGACAGAACATGGCAGGAGAACCTGGATAGAACCTGGCGACCGAACCTGGCTGGAGATCCTAGTGAGAGAACATGGCAAGAGAACCTGGACAGAACCTGGCTGGAGATCCTGGCTAGAGGAACCTGGCTATGCTGATCAACTGAATGCTGGCTCCGTGTCCTTCCTTCTTCACCGACTCCATCCACACCTTTGGGGACCCCTGGACCTGCTGGGGTTGGACCCCAACAGCACTGTACGTGCGTGCCCGCACATGGTATTTTGTGGAAGAGCCACACTCAAGGGGCCAAAGAGCCGCATGTGGCTCGAGAGCCACAGTTTGCCGACCATTGGGTTAGAGCATCATCACGTGCACTGAAACACTGCCAGTCGATCCCTAGTCAGGGCGCATATGGGAGGCAACTGATCAATGTTTCTCTCTCTCTTAAAAGCAATAAAAACATATCCTCGCCCTAGCTGGTTTGGCTCAGTGGACAGAGCGTCAGCCTGTGGACTGAAGGGTCCTAGGTTCGATTCCAGTCAAGGGCACATGCCTGGGTTGTGGGCTCCATCCCCAGTGGGGGGCAAGCAGGAGGCAGCCAATCAATGATTCTCTCTCATCATTTATGTTTTTATCTCTCCTCTTCCGTCCTCTCTGAAATCAATAAAAGTATATTAAAAAAACAACATATCCTGAGCCAGCCAGTGTGAATCAGTGGTTGAGCACTGACCTATGAACCAAGAGGTCACTGGTTCAAATCCCAGTCAGGGCACATGCCCAGGTTGTGGGCTTGATCCCCAGCAGGGGGCGTGCAGGAGGCAACTGATTAAAGATGTTTCTTTTTTTTAATTTTTTTAAAAAAATATATTTTATTGATTTTTTACAGAGAGGAAGGGAGAGAGGTAGAGAGTTAGAAACATCGATGAGAGAGAAACATCGATCAGCTGCCTCCTGCACACTCCCTACTGGGGATGTGCCCGCAACCAATGTACATGCCCTTGACCGGAATCGAACCTGGGACCCTTCAGTCCGCAGGCCGATGCTCTATCCACTGAGCCAAACCAGTTTGGCTAAAGATGTTTCTTAAAGATGTTTCTATCTATCCCTCTCCCCTCCTCTCTCTAAAAATCAGTAATATTTTAAAAAATATATGTATATATCCTTGGGTAAAGATTTTTTTAAAAAAGAAATAATATAAACCAAGGAAAAAGTCACACATGAAAATATCCTGGAGAGCATAACAAAAAATAAAATCAAGAGTAAGATAAATATCCAGCAATAAGAAGTATATTATATTGTTGTTGGAATATTATTTCATGAAATATAACTTAGCCACTAAAAAGAATAAAGATAAATATTAACAAGATGTTCTATATGTTAAATGGGGAAAAGGATGTAACATTTTTGTGTATACTCTAATTACAATGATACATATAAAAGAACACATTATATAAATACCATAAAGAAAAATATAATGTTTATGTTACAGTGGTAAGATAACGAGTAGATAATTTTTCTAAGGTTTGTGAGTCAAGATGTTATACTTGTAAACTTTTAAACACCCCTTTCTCTTCTTAGGGATCAGAAATAAAATATAAACTTACTTCATCAGATGCAGATCGAAGACACTGGACAGCAGCCTGTTTTTTCATCTCTTCCAGAGTTAGATCTGAGCACTTCTTCTTACTCTTTCCCCATTTCTTGTAAGCTCCTTTTTCCCAGCCCAGGAAGATGTCATTCTCCTAAAGTAAGATTGGACAAGTTTCAATGACCAAGCGTAAATAACAAGTTCCATACTCTTTCGCACATACATCCCCCTACTAAACATATTAACTCATAAACTGGTACACACTAACCAAGTGACCACAGAACACTATCAATCAGAACACTTCAGGATGATCCATTGGTTTGGTATCTACTCCTGAGATTACTGATTACTTATGATTTATTATTTATGATCTTACTAAATCTGACCCACATATTTATAGCAAATGCTAATAAACAACTCAGACATCCTATATAATAAAAGACTAATATGCAAATTGTCCCCTTGACCAGGAGTTCAACCAGGGGGTGAGGCCAGCTTGCCAACCGCCCACAGCCCTTCTCCCCAGCCGGCCTCACCCCCAATTGGCCCCCTCACCCCAATAGGGCAGGCGGGCCGGATCCCACCCATGCACAAATTCATGCACTGGGCCTCTAGTTTGTATATAAATTCAAGTATTACTTATATTTTAGTATGAGTCCAAAACTATATACACAATTCAGTGTCCTCTCTTCTATACTTCCCACTCTTCAATAGTGAGTGCTCAGGATGTAACAGTTAAATAATTAAATCCCTATCTCTGTATCTTGTAGTCTAAAAAAACCCAAACAGAGCCCTGGCAGGTATACTCAGTGATTAGAGCATCGCCTGAGGACTGAAGGGTCTCAGATTTGATTCCTGGTCAAAACATGTGCTTGAGTTGTGGGTCCAATCCCTGGCCAGGTTGTGTGCAGGAGGCAACTATTTGAAGTATCTTTCTCATATTGATGTTCTTTTCTCTCTCCCCCTCCCTCCCTCCTTCACTCTCTCTAAAAATCAATGGGAAAAAATATATCCTCGGTTGAGGATTAACAACAACAAAAAAGATACGAAATATTTTGTTAGTATTTGAAGTATATTTTCCCCTCTATTTTTATGCCCATTGTAAGAATCTGAAGGAGCCCTAACTGGCTTGGCTCAGTGGATAGAGCGTCGGCCTGCGGACTGAAGGGTCCCAGGTTCAATTCCGGTCAAGGGCATGTACCTTGGCTGCAGGCACGTCCCCAGTAGGGAGTGTGCAGGAGGCAGCTGAATCGATGTTTCTCTCTCATCGATGTTTCTAACTCTCTATCCCTCTCCTTCTCCCTTCCTCTCCATAAAAAAATCAATAAAATATATATATTTTAAAAAAAAATCTGAAGGAAATCTGAAAAGTAGGAAGAAAGCAGGCAAATCACCCATGACCTACCGCCAGTGAACACTACAACAATCTGGTCTGCTTCATCTGGTCTTTTTCTTATGCTTTAAAACACATAGTTGAATTCACACTACTTGTATAATTTTGCATTTGATTTAACTTACTATAGTGTGAACATTACCCCCATGTTACTACGAATTCTTTGGGGCTACATAATATCCCAAGATATTAGGTTTACTTAGCTATTTCCTTAGACTGGGACTGTCAAAATTTAATATTATCGATTTGCTTTGTTTTATCTTTTGTTGTTGATGTTGTTAATCCTCACCTGAGGATATTTTCCCACATATTTTTATAGAGAGTGTAAGGGGTAAGGGAGGGAGTGGAGGAGGGAAGAAGAGATGGGGCAGAGGGAGGGAGAGGCAAAGAGGTGAGGGAACAGACATCAATGTGAAAGAGACACACAGATTGGCTGCCTCCTCCATGCGCCCAACCAGGGCTGGGGATCGAACCAGCAACCCAGGTACGTGCCCTTGACCAGGATTCAAACTCTCCACCCTCTGGTTCTCAGGCTGATGCTCGAACCACTTAGAAACAGCAGCCAGGGCTGTTCTGTCTTTTAAAAGCCTTTACTTGATAAATTATGAGTAAAACCAGTGGAGAGACAAAGGAAAATAAGATTAGAGAGACAGACAAGGTCAAAATTTAGAAAATTATCTAGAAGAGTACTTGGCCTCCAGTGGGCCCTGAGGAAATAGATATACATGAATGAGATGGAATAAAGGAAAAGCATAAGAAGAATTCATTCAAAGGATCTTTAAGATCAAATAATACGCCATCAACTGTCTAAACCAGTTTGTACTTGAAACAATACAAGCTACTTTTATGCCACCAGATAAGAGTGCAAGAAGGTCCCTCCTCCCTCCACACTCACCAGAATTAGCATCCTTTTACTTAATTTCTTAGGCATGTTTGCAGATTTAATGACCTGAAAACATCTTTTCTGGCTGAGTGGTGTCTATTCCATTTTCCAAGGGAAAATGTGTGTGATGGCCAAGGAAGAACTATCAGTATGTTTCCACTATCTGAGTGTTTGGCGGGGCTACACCTGAAACCTGCGATTCTTATCAATGATATCTCCTGGAGATAGGGCTTGGCCTTCGACAGGCACAGAGGACTGAACCGTAACAATGGAGATTCAGCGCTTCTGAAGGCAGGGGAACGATTAGTTTTCTCTGTTGTTCACAGTACATGAAACATGGTGGGAAAGTTATTTGTGTAATTATTCAAAGCAGGACTCCTTTCTGTTTGAGCTCTGAGATTGGCTTTCTCTTTACTGAGCCTTATAACCATACTAGAGGCTCGATGCATGAAATTCGTGCAAGAGTAGGCCTTCCTTCCCCCAGCTGCCCGCTTCCCTCCAGCACCTGGGACCTGGGCTTCCCTTTGGCTGCCGGCAGGCACCCAGGACCTGGGCTTCCCTCGTAGCCCCAGCTTTGTCAGGTCTAGTTAGCATATTATGCTTTCATTATTATAGATTTCTCTACTGAAGCGATATTATAGTCCAGCAGAGGTAGCACACATTCAAAGGTCCTAATAGTTTTTAAAAAAAATATTTTTATTGATTTCAGGAGGAAGGAAGAGGGAGAGAGAGAGAGAGAAACATCAATGATGAGACAGAATCACTGGTCGGCTACCACCTGCACGTCCCCCACTGGGGATGGAGCCTGGCTGGGCTCCTAATAAAGTTTCATTACAGACAGAGAGACTTTCAAAATTCACACAGACATGCAGTCAGTTCTTCTGGAGGGCAGCCTGACAATACAGACCAAACATCTTAAACATGTATGTATTTTTTAAAAATCTTTATTGCTGTATGACAGATGTTCCCCTTTCCCCTCCCCATTACTCCTCTACACCCGGTTCCCGCCCCATCCCAAACCTTCCCCACCCTATTGTCTGTGTCCATAGGTAATGCATATATGCATGTAAGATCTTTCGTTAGTCTTTTCCAACCCCTCCACCCCGCTTCCCTCTGAGATTTGTTAGTCTGTTCCATGTTTCCATGCCTCTGATTCTATTTTATTATTCAGTTTATTTTGTTCATTAGATTTTTTGTTAGTTTATTTTGTTGATAGATGTTTACTGCAACTTTATTGTTCATATTTTTTTAATCTATTTTTTTCTCCTCCTTCTCTATCTCCTTCTTCTTCTTCTTAAAGAGTACCCATCAACATTTCATGTAATACTGGTTTGGGGTGATGAACTCCTTTAGCTTTTTCTTGTCTATGAAGCTCTTTATCTGACCCTCAATTCTAAATGATAGCTTTGCTGGGTAGAGTAATCTCGGTTGCAGGTCCTTGCTATTCATCACTGTGAGTATTTCTTGCCACTCCCTTCTGTGGCACCAGGGATTACAGGAATGCACACAAGCTAGTCCCTGCCTGCCAGAGCCCCACGGTCCAGTGTGGAATAAAGACCTGGGAGCAAACAACTATGCATGGTTGCTGCTGTTAGAAAGGTTTGTGGAAAGCACTAAGAAAACAAAAAAGCCACGTTTTTCCTTGGCCTGGTTGGTGAGCAAGGCTTCCTGCAGAGGGAAGGGTCACTGCAGCGGAGTCTTAAAGAGAGAACAGAAGTTGGGACTGGAATGAGGGGGGAAACAGGCAGAGCAATGAGCTGAAGCCAGGGCTAGCGCACATTTTCTCCAAAGGCAAAACAGCAAGTACTTTAAACTTCATAGGTCAAGAGGATAAATCAAGGGGATAATGAGGTACTTTTACCAAAAAGAGAGAGAACATAAAATTTCACATTTATTGATAGAATTCAAAATATAATTCAGTACATTTTTTTTAACACTGGTCTGCTAATGAGAAGAATGGAATTCTTTTTGGGGTAAATAACAGTTGCTTAATCAGGGCTCCAATTTAGTGTTCTCTATCATCAAAATCAATTACAAATGTTCATCTGTTAATGCTCATTTTTTAAATAATAGCTTTATTGACATATACTTCATATACTATCAAATTTACTCTTTTAAGTGTGTGTATTCAGTGGTTTTTAGAATAATTCACAGGGTTGTGCAACAATCACCACTATCTAAGTTTAGAACATTTTCACGGTCCCACAAGGAAACCATGCACCCGCGAGCAGTCACTTCCCATTCCTCTCCTGAGTCGCTGGTAGCTACTAATCTGCTGTCTCTATGGACTGTCTATTCTGGACATGTCATGTCAATGGATCATACAATATATGTCCTTTGTGTCTGGCTTCTTTCACTTAGTGATGTTTTGAAGGCTCATCCATGTTGTGGCCTGTGTCAGTACTTCATTTCCTTTTATGACTGAACTAGAGGCGCGGTGCACAAAATTCTTGCACAGGTAGGGTCCCTAGTCCTAGCCGGCAATCAGGGCCAATCTGTGGGGCGATTGGTGGGGTGATCGGGAGGCCCTGCTAGCACCCGCCTTGGCTGGCCTGGCACCAGCTCCGCCCCCACCACCACCCACACCGCTACCTCCGGTCGCCTCTCTCTGTGGGGCGACGGGTGGGGCCCCCATTGGCACCCGCCTTGGCTGGTCTGGGGCCTGCGGGCTGGGGGCAGCTCCTGCGTCTGCCCCCTGGTGGTCAGTGCGAGTCATAGTGACCGGTCGTTCCACCAGTCGTTCCACTGTTTGGTCGATTTGCATATTGGGCTTTTATTGCATGGATGCAGCACATTTGTTTATCCACGCATCCACTGATGGACATTTGGGCTGTGCCCTCCTCTTGGATATCATGAATAATACTGCATAAATATTCACATACAAGTTTTTGTATGGACATCTACTTTCAATGTATTTCATCTTTGAAAATATCTTCACACAAATATACTGCCAAATTACTAATATTAGCTCCCAGGCATGAGTTTCACTGAACACAGTATTCTTAGAGGCATTTATAAAATTCTGTTGGGTTCTCCTCTGGGTAGTTGCCTTTCAGCATGTCAGTATAGTGCAGAGGCACCATTCCCACGCGGAAGTCAGGGGATGCATCTCAACGGAAGTCACACAGCTTCTGAGACGCGGACGCTGCCTTCGCCCTGTGCCAAGGCGGAACATGCGACTGGAACTGCAGTTGGAGCTTGAGCAACACACCGCTGCAGGTCTGTGTGGGAATGCGGGTTCTGCTTCGTTTTAACTTTTTTATCTTTAACTTTTGACAGAATAAAAATGTATAATGCCACTTATTTGTGATTCAAACAATGTTGTCTGTTAGAATTACTTTACTACATTATGAATTCTGCATATAAGTGCTATTTTACCTTGTAATTTTAGGTTGGCTTCATTAAGAAACATCAAGTTTATAGCAAAATCTACACAAAAAATAGATATACTTTTCTGCATTCTGCTCTTTCCACTTACTATATTTGAGAGCTCCTTTACTCTACTTTTTACTGGCTTCATGTACTGTGTGAATGTATTATCATTTTATTTAACCAATAACATTGAACTAATAAACAGATGTTAAAAAAAACACAGTATTTTTTAAAAGGGTCCACGTGTTTCTATTTTACTGTGTTCAGTCTCTTGTGCTGTACTCATTAAAACATAAACATACAATTTGACATGTGCCAAATGTTTACCAAGTAAACTCAGTAAAATCAAGTATGACTTTTCAAAGTCACCATCTTAAAGACAGAGCACAATTACCAAGCACCAAACTTCGGGGATACGGCGGAAGAACTCCTCCACGGAGAAGCTGCGGTGCTCAGACACTGCTGTAAGGTAACGTAAGGCTACGGTCTTCACTGACTTCACTGCTTCTTCTATCAAAAAGGAAACTGGGAACTGGAGGAAGAACAGGAACACGACATTCTGGAATACAGCTGGCACAGTGACGTCAGGGACGTCTGCTGTTCGCCACTCAGCATCCACCCCCGCCTCCCACACCTTCCTGCCACCAGCGTCCTGAAAACCTAAAACCATGATGTGTTTGAATGGGACTAATGCCACTCCGTCTTCGGGTCCCAACTGGCTTAATACAAATCAGTGTGTTTCATCCTTTAATTCAAGATTGGCACAGAGAGAGGCATGTGACCAATCAGAAATAAGCAAAAAAATAAATTTAAAAGTTTTATTGCTGGGAATGTAGGGAACACATCCTTCAGATAGTGTGTGTGTGTGTGGGGGGGGGGGGGGGGGGATATGTTGTCCTCATTGTCATGTGCCCTCTATGCCCAGGGAGCTGGCTGCAAAACCCACTGACAGAGGGAGGCAGACAGAGGTGTGGGGCACAAGCCCAGAGGCACCTGAAGCTCAGACTAGAACCAGCTGGGCCAGCCCTACTTCGGAACTTTTAGTTATGAGACTTCTTTCCCCAGCTTAAGCCAATTCACTCTATCTAGCAACGCTGTCATTTAGAATGGAAGGACATATAAAGAGCTTCCCAAACAAGAAAAAGCTAAAGGAGTTCATTACCACCAAACCAGTATTACATAAAATGTTGAAGGGTGTTCTTTAAGGAGAGGAAGAGGAAGAAGAAGAAGGGGGAAGAAATAAAAAATATGAAAAATAAAGCGGCAATAAATACATACCTATGAACAAATGAATCTAAAAACCAAAATAAAAGAAAAAGCAGAACAGAAACAGACTCATAGATACAGAGAGCAGACTGATGGTTGCCACATGGGAGGGGAGTTGGGGGCTGGGTGGGAAAGGTGGCGGACGGGATTAAGAAGTACAGATTGGTAGTTACAGAATAGTCATGGGAGTGTAAAGCACAGCATAGGAATATAGTCAATAATATTGTAATAACCATGTATGGTGTCAGATGGGCACTACATTTATTGAAATGACCAGTTAGTAAGTTAGTAGTATATAATGGCTAATCACTGGGGTGTACACCTGAAAATAATATAATATTGTATGTCAAGTGTAATTGAAAAAGAATTTTAAAAAGAAGACACTATAAATAGTGAAAAGGAAATTCACAAAATGGGAGAAAGTATCTGCATATTATATCTGATAATGGGTTAATATCCAGAATATATAGAGAACTCCTAAATCTCAACAACAGAAAAACAGCAACCAGATTTTAAAAATGGGCAAAGACTTAAAAAGACAGTTTTCCAAAGAAAATATACAAAGGCCAATAAACACATGAAAAGATGCTCAATATCACTAATCATTAGGAAGAATGAAAATCAAAACTATAAAGAGACACCACTTCACACCAATCAGAACAACAAGTGCTGGCAAGGACATGAAGGAATGGGAACCCCACGCACCATCGGTGGAAATATACATGGAGCAATGCTGGCAGTTCCTCAAAAAATTAGAAGTAGAATTGCCATATAATCTAGCAGTTCCACTACCGGGTATACACCCCCAAAACGGAAAACAGGGTCTCAGAATTTGTACTCCAAGCATGTCTAACTGAAAGGCTAACAAGGGCCAAATAAACAAGTTTTAAGTGTATGTGGGCTGCAAAAAAACAAAAGCTTCAATTTTCGTAGAAACGTAGGTTTATTTTGATAGAGACATGCTGAATTCAAAGGGCTGAAATAAATGAGTCATCATTAACATAAAATAATAGGACATTTAATAAAAATTAATATTTTTATTGAACATTAACTTACCAGACACTGAATAACTGCACAAATTAATAAGCCTCACACAAATAAACCTATTTTTCTTATTCTCCGAAAGTGAAATATTTCCTGTTGTGCACACCAAACAAGTCAGCACAAGACTAATGACGTGGCCATCACTGCCAAAATATTCGCTGCTGGTATTAGTGGAGAGAAATGGTGCGCCTGCGTATCAGGCACGTAAGGGAAACGAAGGCAACACGATTATAGTCATCAGTCATTAGCGAACGGTGTAGTTCACTATTAATAATTATGTATAACAGGATATTGTAGAAGTTAAGTTATGAAATTTTTACTAAAATATTTCTTACATACCGTTATATTGGCTGGGCCGCAAAAATACTTGTTGTGGGCCACATGCGGCCCGCGCTGCGAGCTTGACGTGCCTGTTGCACACTATGCTCGCGGCAGCATGATCTACAAAAGAACAGCTAAAGCCGAGAAGAAAGCCCAATGTCCACCGGTGGATGGATGGATAAGCAAAATGTGGCATGTCCATACAATGGAATGAAATTCAGCTTAAAAAGGAAAGACATTCTGACACATGCTACAATATGGATGAACCCTACCACTCAGTGAAATAAGCCAGCCACAGAAAGACAAATACTGTATGATTCCACTGATATGAGGAACAGAGAGTGGTCAAAATCATAAAGACAGGAAGCAAAATAGTGATGGCCAGGAGCAAGGGAAGAAAACAATAGGAAATTTGTTAATGGGGACAGTTTTTTATATTTACAAGATGAAAAGAGTTATGGGGATAGATGGTGGTGATGGTTTCACAACATTTATGAATGTATTTAATACCACTACACTGCACATTTATTTATTTATTTTTTTCTGAACAGGTTTTATTACACAGACAGGGAGGGGCTGGGGCTCAGTCCTTGGCTGCTGCCTTCCTCACGGCTGCAAGGACATTGCTCAGCTCCTCTCTCTTCCTCTTGGCGCGAATGTGTGTCCCCACCCTTTTCTTGATGAATTTCAGGGCCCTCTTGTCCTTAGAGACCTTGAGCAGCTCCATGGCGCGCCGCTCATAGGGGGCAAAGCCACACACCTCTCGGATCATGTCCCAAACGAACCTGGTGTGCTTGGTGAGGCGCCCGCGGCGGCGGCTGTGCCTCGGCTTGCTCACGTTCTTGGTCACCTTGTGGCCCTTGTTGAGGCCCACGGCCATGGGGTAGCGCAGAGCCATGGCTGCTGCTCCTCAATGGCTGCCGCGGCGGAAGCTACACTGCATATTTAAAAATGGTTAAGATCGCCTGGCCGGTGTTGCTCAGTGGTTAAGCATTGACCTATGAACCAGGTCATGGTTCGATGCCTGACCAGGGCACATGCCCGGGTTGTGGGCTTCCCAGTGTGGGGTGTGCAGGAGGCGGCCAATCCATGATTCTCTCTCATCATTGATGTTTCTATCTCTCTCTCCCTCTCACTTCTCTGAAATCAATAAAAATGTATTTATAAAAATAACTGGTGGATAATCCATCAAAGAAAAAATAAGTAAGTTTTAACTTCATTAAAATACAAACTGCTCTTTGAACAACAATGTCAAGTGGATTAGAAGAAAAGCCACAGGCTGGGGAAAAACATTTGCAAAAGGCTAATCTGATAAAAGACCGTTATCCAAAATATACAAAAAAACTCTTAAACACTCAGAATAAGAAAACAACCTACACTGACCTCAGCAGACACGTCAGCAAAGCAGATTCAGAGACGACCTGAGCTGGGAAGACTGCACCGCATGTCAGCAGGGAACTGCTCATGAGGACAGTGCAACACCACTGCACACCTCCCAGAATGGCCGGAATCCGGGACACTGACAGCACCAGGCGCCGAGGGCTCGGGGCAGCAGGAGGGCTCTCCGCGTGGCAGTCGGGGCTTGCAGCAGGGCGTGGAGCAGGGCAGCTTGAGGAGAAGGCAGCTTCCCATGGGCACCGCTGCGAGCGAAGGCCCCAGATCAAGCGGCCACCGAACCAGCCTTACCCCTTGAAACTGCAGGTTTTTACACCAATAAATGCGCCAGAAGTTACTAACAGTGTGACCCCGGGCAGGTGACTCAGCCACTATCCACCTAGCAACTGGGGATGACGGTGAGGGCTGACTGCATCCCTGCGCACGGGAATGAGTGCACACACGGTCATTTTACGATTCCCGGAGCGGGGTCTGTCATAATCACAGGCTCCTGTGCGCGAAGCCTTCCCGAGGCAGAGAACTCTGCCGTAAAAGACTAGAGAAATATTTGAATAAACTCTCGATGGTGGTCTGAGTCAGGGAAAAAGGAAAACTAAGGCTCTGGGTCACAAGGAGGGTGAGAGGAGCCCTCTTCCTCTTGGGCCGGGGCACCCTCACCCAGCACAGCCTCCCACAGGGAGCGGACGTCCACCCTCAGGGTCTCACTAGCTTCCCTTTTAGCCCTCCTAATAATAAAGAACCAATATGCTAATTAGACCGCACGGCGGACCGGCCTTCTGGAACGCCCAGGAGTGGGGGACGGGGCCACGAGGCAGCGGGCTGCGAGGGCCGAGCCCCTGGCACGAATTGCGTGCATCGGCCTCTAGTGTTTAAGTGAGACGACACAATGTTTGTAAACAAGGGAACACAGGTGGGTTTGAGGAACACAGGGCCAGGCTCTGGCCGGTCCCCGGGACGCAGCTGCCGGTCATTCGAGTGTGCTCTGTGGGGCTCCACTCGGATTCACCTGTGAGCTCAACGACACAGGGCTTCCCGCCTCCACCACCACGTGCTCCCCAACGTGCCTTCACAAGCGCTCTAGGGCCTCCACCAACAATTATTTGTTCTATATGAGAACAAACAAGAACAAAACTCTCTGGTATAAAAGTGGGCACGTCACGTGGGGGGGTGGGGGGGGAGTGCCTGCCTTCACCGGGCGGAGGCCCCAGTACGTGAGCAGCGGGGGGGGGGCACACGCTGGTGGCCCCTATGCGATGGCACCTGGTTTAAAAAGATGAAGGCCTAGCAGGAGAGCACCATCCACGTCAGGTGGCGGGAGAGCTGTTAGAAAACCCACTGTTCTGCAACCACTGAGAGAGGTGGGATCCCCAATGGAGGGTGAGGCTCAGTCCCCAGGCCGCTGGGGGAGGCGGGCCTGCCAAGGAGGGGAGCGGCTGGGAGCAGCTCCAGCCTCAGCAACGCTCCTGCATGAGCGGTAAGCTGACCGCAAACGGGGACCCAGAGTAAGGGGACTCCACAAAATGTCAGTCACCAGCGACAAAGGGAGGAGGAGGAGCCGCTCAGGTTAGAGGAGGTTAAGGAGAGGGGCCCCTGAGGTCATGTGCGTCTCACACTGGATCCTAGATGAGGGAAAATGACAACTAAGGCCCCGGGTGGTGTCAGAATAAACAAGCCATCTTTTCTGCCCAAGAAGGGAGTGTAGGAAGTCGCCATGTTGGCTCATGTGACTTCGCAGACATCATCTTGGTTCCCGTGACTTGGCAGCTCCCCTGGGGGCTGCCATTTAGAAAAGGCAAAGGTCAACCCTCCCTTTACATTAGCCAATCACGCAAGACTGGGAGCCTAAGCTCCAGTGAAGAGTGAGGACAGATCACTGCCCAGGAACAAAGCGTGCGGCTCAGTGTGCTGCTGCCGCTCTGCTGGTGCGCACCTGCTGCAGGACTAACGGTGTTGCCTTGCTGTCTGGCTCCCGAGAATGCTTTGTGCTCTACCAGGACCCCTGGTTTGGGGGGCTCGCCTTATTTCTAACATTATTTCTAACACTGGGACAACTGATGAAAACTGAACACTGACAGTATATTAGATAACAATGTGGTGATGTTGATTTTCTGGTATTTTATCATTGTACTAAGGCTAAGAGAAAGTCCAATTGTAAGGAAAATATGCTTATTTAGGATAAGTGGGCATCAAGGAAAGGAGAGAAAGACAGCAAAAGCGGAAAACGTTAGCTGACGGAGTGAAGACTACATCGGAGTCCTTTGTGCTGGTCTTGCTATTCTCCCAATGTCTGAAATTATTTCTCCCAAGTTTAATTTTTTAAAAATAAGAACATGTGATTTATGCCCATAAGACTCTTATCTCCTGGGAAAGACAATACATGTAATAACTATAATGAAGAGCTCTGCAGTAGAAATATGACCAAGTTTGAAAGATGACATTGTTTTCATTAGGAGTTATCAGAAAAGGGTTCATAGAGAAAGGTGACTTGGGCCTTATAGAATGCATTTAACAGTGGTTCTCAACCTTCCTAATGCTGCGACCCTTTAATACAGTTCCTCATTGTTGTGGTGACCCCCAACCATAAAATTATTTTCGTTGCTACTTCGTAACTGTAATTTGGCTACTGTTATGAATCGTAATATAAATATCTGATCTGCTATATGTTTTCCGATGGTTGCGACCCACAGGTTGAGAACCGCTGCATCAGAAAGTAGTTAATACTTCATTTAAAAAATGATAGCTAGTGAATTCCTGATTATCTGAGAGTACATTTACTGGAGGATGGCAATCATGACCAAAAGAAAAAAGGAAAAGAAGAAAAAAGAATGTGTGGAAGTAAAGCTACTGTGACACAGCAGAAGGCGGTTGTTCTCTGGAATTACAGTCATCAGCCGACGCCACTGGACTTGCAGCCCTGCTCAGAGGTTTGCCTTAGTTACTCAGCCCCCACCAGGGCCCCGTCCGATCAGTCTCACTTCCTACCTAACCATCCTGGGCAGCTGAGACCAAAGTCATGTTCAAAGTCTGTTTCTCAGAACTCAGGAGCTCTTTGAGGGTTTAACTAAGATGGGAAAAACAATAGATTAACAGGGCAGGTGAGGCCAGTAGTTGAAGTAATGGCCTTAAAATCGGCCATTTTCAAGTTCAGGTTCAACTAATTCAAGAACTGGGTGTGTGGGTGGGGGAAGATGTGATGAAAGGAGCACCCAAAAGTGGAGTCATCTGCCTGGCCGGTGTGTCTCAGTGCCTGAGCGTCAACCCTGAACCCAATTGAGGCACATGTCCAGGTTGCGGCTCAATCCCCAGTAGGGGCATGCAGGAGGCAGCCAACTGATGTTTCTATCTCTCTATCCCTCTCCCTCTAAAATCAATAAAAACATATTTTAAAACAAAAACAAAAGTGGAGTCATCTGACCTCCAGCTGAGGGTCTCAGCCCCCGAAGCCTGACCAAGACCAGGAAAGGTGGCACCCTTCCTGGTCCACAATAGTTGGTGAACGTGATTGGTAGCTGGGTCTGAATCACAGGTGAGCTAAGGCCCTTCCCTTCTCATCCTCCTGCTAGAGATTTCCCTTGGCTCCTCGACCTAAGTCTCTCTTTGGAGAAACAATGAGCACATCATCCCCTTCAGTCAAGGCAAAGTAATGGAGGTGCTGACTGCCTCTTAGGTCACCTCTAATTAAAACAAGGATCATTTGCATTTGATCTTCCCCATCAGCATGGGACCTGGCACTCCCGCCCTGAGCTAAGTTGAAGAGGTGTTTAGGGGTCTTTTACTTCCCTGTGGGTTCCCCTTGTAACTCCAGAATGTCCTATTTCTTAAAGACGAACCAGAACCCTGGAGGGAGGAGCAAACACAGCCGGGCACCAAGAGCAGCGCTGACCTCTGATGCCAAGCCCCCACTAAGAAAACTGGAGGACTCACAGACACATCTCATCAGAGATGTGTTCAACTATAATCTTAATAGTAGGCCTATGTTTTATGCCCTTTTTGATGTCCTATAGCACCTAGTACATAAATACTTTGTGCTAACAAATTTATTGGCTATTTATTAAATATTTTAGACTGATATTAATATACTAGAGGCTCGGTGCATAAAATTCATGTACTGGGAGGGGAGAAGGGGTGTCCCTCAGCCTGGCCTGCACCCTCTTGCAATCTGGGACCTCTTGGGGGATGTCCACCTGCTGGCTCAGGCCCGATCCCCCTATGTATCGGGCCTAAGCCGGCAGTCAGATATCCCTCTTGCAGTCTGGGACCCCTCATTCCTTACCACCCACCTGCACGGAGGTGGGAGAGGCTCCCACCACCGCCGCTGCACTCACCAGCTATAAGCCCAGCTTCTGGCTGAGCAGCGCTCCCCCTGTGGAGCACACTGACCATCAGGGGGCAGATCCTGTGTTGAGTGTCTGCCCCCTGGTGGTCAGTGCACATCATAGCGACCGGTCATTCTGCCATTCGGTTGATTTGCATATTAGGGTTTTATTATATAGGACAATTCCAAGAGTACATGATTTTTGAGTTAAGAGAAATAGCCTCCTCATTTCTGGAAATAAAAATTTTTCCATGTTTATAGATTTAGCATTTTACTTAAGTATATTTTACATTTACTGAAAAGATAATGGAAAATTATAGAACCTTGGTATCCTTATATAAAATTTTGACCAAAATAACACATTTCTCATTATCCTATAATAAAAGGGTAATAAGCAAATTGTCCCCTTGACCAGAAGTTTGACAGGAGTTCGACTGAAGTTCGACCCGCCAACCATGCACGGCCCCTCCCCCTGGCCGGCCCCACCCCCGGCCAGCCATCCCCCCTCCCCGATTGGGGGTGGGGCCAGCCGGACCCTACCCGTGCACGAATGTGTGCTCCGGGCCTCTAATTAGGTTATAAGTCAATCCCCTGGAAACTGTTTGACCTAATGCTTCCCAGCCAAGGTGGCAGGCGCCAGAATTGTGGTGTGTCCAGCTGGGAAGGGTGAGGAGCCCAGCAGGGACTCAGGTCAAGCAACTGAAACCCTGTGTCTGAGGGACTGAGGCTCTTCTGTGTTAATAACATGGTTGAAAACAACAGAAACTGCCCACCAAACACTGCATTTTGTGTGACATGTGTACGAAGAAGTCACCCAGAGCCCGTGCCTGCTGGTGGTGACTCCAACTCCCTCTGGGCCGACCACCCTCTCAGGAGCTCCCCCGGGAAACTGAGACTGATGAGTTTTTTCTCAAGAACCTGGATTTGGTTGCTTCCTCGCTTTAAGCTCAGCACTTAAGCCAAACAATATGTGGTAACAGACAATTCGCCGGGTGAAACTCAATGACTATGGCAAAGTCATGTGCTATAGCAAACTAGGTCCGCTGCCCTGGGACCACACTTGGATGGATAAGCAGCTGCACACCGTCCTTGCAGGTAAAGTGCGGCCCCACACTGTGGAGAGCGAGGCAGATAACTGAGGCAGTGACTGACATGTCCGGACGAGCTGCAGCCACACTGGAGCAGGCCCTCAGAGGCCGCGGGTCGTCAGACTGCCACCAGTCTGCGACCAGGCAGGTCTGCCCGGACGTGACCCAGTGGTTCTGGGACTAGGCTCCAGGCTGAAGTCCAGGGCCACGCCAGTCACACCCGCTCCAGAGTATGCGAGCGCCCTTTGAAGAGAAATACCAGGGTGCAAACCGTCATGGATTTCCATATGACACTCAGAGGGGCACGTACCTGTTCCTGCAGGTCGTAGTCATAGCTGTCATGCAGCAGGAGACTGAGGACATACCGCGTGTAGATCATGGCATCGATGCCACATTTCTCCAGCTCCTGTCCCAGCCAGGTCTGCACTGGACCCAAAGCATGCAGCAGAGACATTTCAGAGACAGATACGGGGCCTGGGTAAGAGCCAGAGGAGCTTTCAGGTGGTACACCATCCACAACTGCACAGACAGGGCGCATGAATTCAGGTGGCAGACTTCCTTAGGATGCAAAGCATTTTCCGTGGCTGACGTGCTGTTGGTGTCGGAGGGGTTTCACTCCGGGAGCAGGGAGAGAGGCGGGGCCTGGAGGGTGAGCATTGGTCTTGCTGGCATCAGCGTCTAGCCCAGAATTCCCCTCTGCAGGCAGAGCCAGGGTGGCAGCATCCCGGCAGCACACAAGCAGGTGGGCTGCTCTCCTAATTCCCCATGGAGGCCGAATGTGAGTCTGCGGCAGAACCTACAAGAATGAGAGAGAGAAAGGTAGGCGTTACATAGAGATAGAAATGAAGTTACTGATCTTTTGAAAATATCCAAATGAACTGTTCCTCTTTATTGAAATACTTTTGGTATCTTAAAACAGATTTTTTTGTTGCTATAATCTTTGACATTTAAGCTAAACAACATTTTAAACTTTAAAATTTTTAATATCTTTTAAAAGAAAGGAAAACTCAAATTTATATTCTTGTGTTTGTGCTCCATTAGACTCATTCTTATTTTGCTATTTAAAGAACTAGTCAAATTCTGTTCATATGCAATGCTGAAAGAATTCACCTGGTAACAAATCACTAGTCATTTTTAAGTATAACAAAAACCGAGCAGCTGAATAGTAACGTCACTGAAATACTGGTAAAAAGAATTAGTCCTTTAAATTTAAACTTTACCACAAATAACCCATTATTTTGTATGGCTAAAGAATTTGGAGAACCAAGATGGCGGCATAGGTAAACACCGGAGTTTGCTGCCTCGAACAACCACTTCAAAAATACAACTAAAAGACGGAAAAGGACATCATCCAGAACCACAGGAAGGCTGGCTGAGTGGAAATTCTACAACTAGAAGGAAAGAGAAAAACATACCGAGACTCAGAGGAGGCACAGTGCTGAAGTAGAATACTAAGGTTCGGAGTGCATGCGGAGCAGGCTGGCGGCTGAGGGCGTGGTTGTCGTTTTCAATCGGGAGGGAGTCTCAAGCTCTGAGCTCCAGTTCCAGGCGAGTCTCTAGGGAACCAGACTCATTCGGGAGAAGCAGGACTGTCTGGCATCGGTCAGAACCCGAGGGCAGCTTTCTTTCTGAGGGGCTTGCAGCGATTACCCCGGACACTGAGAAGAAAAGCCTCTGAGGGCAAGACTGAGAGCAGCCATAACTGCTAGCCCCGCCCTATTGATCCCGTGGGACCTGCCCGGCCCAAGCCCTGCAGGGAGGCTTTTGCTGGATAGCCACAGGCAAAGGCTAGATTAGCACCTCCCTAGAGATCCAGGAGCCAGGAAGCCCAGAGGTCAGAGTGGGACCATCCAGTTTGCAGCTCCGTGGAACCATAAAAGACACACTCAGGGGGCAGACTCAGTGAGCACCAAAGCCCCATTGAAGCAAGTCTTGCCCCAGAGGGGTGTCTCCAGCACAGAAGTTCTCCCACTGCAGACACAGCTGATTCTCACAGCCAATTGGCCTGGAGGTCAATTCCTCCCAGTGATAACTACAACAATCAAGGCTTACTTACAACAAGACTGTGCACAAAGCCCACAAGGAGGTGCACCAAGAGTGTCTACCTCAGGTAATTGGGACACTTAGCACAGAAAGGCACTCTATAGACACAGCGAAGCATAAAAAATGCCGAGACAAAGAAACAGGACACAAATGGCAGAAATGGAGGAGAGCAAACTGCTGGATATAGAGTTCAAAACCACACTTTTAAGGTCTTTAAAGAACTGTCTAGAAGCCGCCGATAAATTTAGTAAGGCCCTCGAAATGACTGGTGAGACCGCCAATAAATGTAGTGAGATCTTCAAGAAATCTAGTGAGACCCTCGATGTTGTGATAAAGAACCAACTAGAAATTAAGCATACACTGACTGAAATAAAGAATATTATACAGACTCCCAACAGCAGACCAGAGGACCGCAAGAATCAAGTCAAAGATTTGAAATACAAAGAAGCGAAAAACACCCAACCGGAAAAGCAAAATGAAAAAAGAATCCAAAAATATGAAGATAGTGTAAGGAGCCTCTGGGACAGCTTCAAGCGTACCAACATCAGAATTATAGGGGTGCCAGAAGGTGAGAGAGAGCAAGATATTGAAAACCTATTTGAAGAAATAATGACAGAAAACTTCCCCCACCTGGTGAGAGAAATAGACTTACAAGTCCAGGAAGCGCATAGAACCCCAAACAAAAGGAATCCAAAGAGGACCACACCAAGCCAAGAGCAAAAGACAAAGAAAGAATCCTAGAAGCAGCAAGAGAAAGAAAATCAGTTACCTACAGGGGGAGTACCCATACGACTGTCAGCTGATTTCTCAACAGAAACTTTGCAGGCCAGAAGGGAGTGGCAAGAAATATTCAAAGTGATGAATACCAAGAACCTACAACCAAGACTACTTTATCCAGCAAAGCTATCATTCAGAAGTGAAGGTCAGATAAAGAGCTTCACAGATAAGAAAAAGCTAAAGGAGTTCATCACCACCAAACCAGTATTATATGAAATGCTGAAAGGTATCCTTTAAGAAGAGGAAGAAGAAGAAAAAGGTAAAGATACAAATTATGAACAACAAATACACATCTATCAACAAGTGAATCTAAAAATCAAGTGAATAAATAATCTGATGAACAGTATGAACTGGTGATTGTAATAGAATCAGGGACATAGAAAGGGAATGGACTGACTATTCTTGGGGGGTGGGAAGGGGTGTGGGGGGTGCGGGAATAGATTGGACAATAATCGTGCACCTATGGATGAGGACAGTGGGTGGGGAGTGAGGGTGGAGGGTGGGGTGGGAACCGGGTGGAGGGGAGCTATGGTGGGAAAAAAGAGGAACCAATTGAATAATCTGAACAATAAAGATTTAATTTTTTTTAAAAAAAGAAAGAATTTGGATTTGCTTGTCACTTATTTCATAAAAACTAAAGTGAGCCTGGCCAGCATCATTTTTATAAAGCGTAATCTCTCTCTGACATGGCACATACAGATTATTTGTGGGAGGTTTTCTCAATTTACTTGTTTGACATCACAACTAATCAAAGAGAACCAGATAGCAAACATACCTCAGGCTCTCCGGCCCAAATATAAAATGTGGGTTAAAACCCACAGGATCAGGCACCTGCCCCGCTGGCTTGGCTCAGTGGCTGAGCATCAACCCAGGAATCGGCAGGTCACAGTTCAATTCCTGATCAGGGCACATGCCTGGATTGCAGGCTCGATCCCCAATGATTCTCTCATCACTGATGTTTCCATCTCTCTCCCTCTCTGAAATCCATAAAAAAAAAAAAAATACACATTTTAAAAAGGATACACGTTAATTTCCCCACCCTCACACTGTTAGTATTTTGGTGTGGGTATTATTGCTTTTTCCTTTGTAGAATAATAGTATTTTACATTCTGCTTTTCTCACCTAACATTGGGTCTTCCCAGCGCTGTTCTCATGGCACCAACATGGCAGCCACAAGTCACGTGGTGCCACGTGATTCAGTGAAAAGCCAGCTCCTTGGGCACACTGGCCACAGTTGAAGTGCTCAGCAGCCGGGCTCCATCGTGGCGCAAGGCCATGCTGCGCTGCCCCGTCACCCTCGGCTCCGCCGCCGCCGCCCATTCCCACACTCACCAGCGCTGGCTCTGCCTCTCCAGCAACTGCCCAGCAGGCTGAGCAGAGTCCTTAGCCTTTTCAGCAGAGTTCCCGCCCCTCCTGTGCCTGTGGCTGCTCCACACGCTCCCTTTACTCCCAGAGCTGGGATGCTCGCCACCGCTACGCTGAGCTAACCATGTGCCCAAAGGAACTGTTTGGGGAATTGGGAAACATCTACCCTTATGTCTGACAGGCCTCAAATTTCAACAGGTCAAGTTTCATCACAGAGTGTAATCACGGAAGGGTCTATGACGAAGTCATGCTGTGCAGAACAGCAAGCACAGCTGAAGCTTACTGCAAAGTAAGAAGAAAATTCAGAATAACCAGGACGAGGGCCAGAGGACAAAATATGGAAAAGTTATTTAGTCAAAACAGGGTAGGTTATGCTGCAGAAACAAACCACCCCCAAATCGCAGTAGCTTGCTTAACACAAAGGCCTTTATCCTGCTCATGCTCCATCGTCCTGGGTTGGCAGGATGCTCAGTGTGACCACTCAGTGCAATCACCCTGGGAGACAAGATGGCAGCACGGCCCCAACTTTGAACCCTGCCAGCCCAGGAGCCAGAGAACAAGATCTGTCCAAAGCGTGCGCTGGAGCTCTGAAAGCTTCCCCGGGAAGTGAGCCACTCACAGCTCACCAATCAAGCCAGTCTCCCGGCCGCCCTTCACCCAAGGGGTGGGACATGCACTCTCACCTACGCCCACCTCTGCGGAAAGAAGAGGGAGGACAGAACAGGTGTCCGAGCTCTAACGACTGCTTCCGTGACCGGAAACAACTCTGCAGGTCACGCTGCTGCAACCCGCACCCTGGCCAACTTCGATGGACATTCGAGCACAGGTGAATGAAACACTAATCCACACAAAAGCTGGAGTGATATGTCCAGAAAGGTTTCGAAGGCATGAAAACTGCTAACACATTCAGACCCAAAAGCAGCGGAGTCGCCGCCTGCCCTCCTCCTCTAGGGAGCTTCTCTGACTACCGAGGCCATGCGGCTCTCCCATCACCCTCTGCTTCCCATGCCCTCCACGCACACATTCTCCAACTGCCTCCTGCGTGTGGGCTCCTTGACGATGAGGCTCAAGTTCTTCAGGGCCGCACTGTGACATATTCCATGCGCCAGTCAGCAGAAGGCTTAGGCCCTGGCAGGTGATCAAAACTATGTCAAACTAAATCCTTCCTCATCTAAAGGGGGGGAATAAATTCTGGGCAATAAAACAGTATTTCTAATACTAGCATGTGCGGGGGGGACTCAACTCCTCCCCCCACACACAGGTACTGGAGGCTCGTGTGCCCCAGGCACTGAGCATGTGACCTGCATGACGACCTTGGGGTTTTCGTTCTGTTTGCCATCCTAGGTGGGTGGGCTTCTGTCTTCATCCTTAGGGAACCAACTTGTACTTCCTTCGCCTGAAACCTGCCTTCTCTGATCTAGTAAGGTACTCCTGCAGGTCATGCCTTTCATTCGGTATTTTAAATGGTGCTGCCTCACCATACATTTCCCAATGAACTTGCTGAAGTGCTCAGTATGCAAGGGTATGCATTACCTTTTCATAACTCTTTAATTTGGGTGTCCTCAGAATTTTTGCACAAAGAAAAGCCTTTGGCCCTAACCGGTTTGGCTCAGTGGATAGAGCGTCGGCCTGCGAACTGAAGGGTCCCAGGTTCGATTGCGGTCAAGGGCATGTACCTTGGTTGCGGGCACATCCCCAGTAGGGAGTGTGCAGGAGGCAGCTGATTGATGTTTCTCATCAATGTTTCTAACTCTCTATCCCTCTCCATTCCTCTCTGTAAAAAAATTAATAAAATATATATATAAAAAAAAGAAAAGCCTTTGAAGGTGTTAACGTAAAAAAACCACTGAAACCTGTAAAGAATTTTTGTGAGTTTATTTGAGCCAAACTGTGGACATTGGCCGGGAAGCAGAACCTCAACGAATTGAGATAATGCTCCGGAGAATGGCGGGGTTACATCTGTATTTATACATTTGCAATCAAAGGAGGGACGTAGGTGGGTTCCATGAAATTCATTGGTGATAGATTAAGGAGGAGGGATAAAGCAAAGCAGGGAAACCCCTGGGATTGGATAAAAGGTAAAATGATGGACACACACTTAGGTGGGTGCAGGATCAATTAACATGATAATGAAGGAGTTTGTGGTCTCTGTCCTGGGCCCAGCACATTTGGTTGGTTGTGCCCCAGGGGCTCCAGAAAAAGGGAAGTTACAAGTTACCCAGACACTTCAAGGGTATGTTCTCATAGATGCAAAAAGACAGACAGGCTCAGTGAAGGTAAAGGTTGACCTTGTCAGTGAAGATACTGGCCCAGGACGTAACTGCCCACCATAACTGCTTTTAGTCAAAGTTTAATTTCAGACCATCCTTTGTGGTGACTTTAGGTCTGAGTTTGCAAGTCTGCCATGCAGGCCTCCCCTGAGCTTGTCAGGTCAGCATGTGGCCCCTTTCGTCCACAAAGGGTAAAGGTAAAAGACATAAGATATAAATAGAAGAACACAGAAAAGAGAACTTGGAAAGCGGATGCTTGAAATACTAAGATTCTACTACTTCTCACCAAGATCCTAAGTAATATTTGCCAGGCAAACCAGAGCTGCACACACAGGACAAGGCAGTTACACATAATCCTCGCCTGTTCTTTTCTGATCTCAGCACATGAATTTGGAACCAAGGTACTGCCTATTCTCTTTGGAAGGTAGCCTGACTCAGAGCCAATCTATAGCCAGAAAAGAAAATCATAGAGACTCTACAACTTCAACTGAAACTATCACAGAAGATAGGACGAAGCCCTAACCGGTTTGGCTCAGTGGATAGAGCGTCGGCCTGCGGACTGAAAGGTCCCAGGTTCGATTCCGGTCAAGGGCATGTACCTTGGTTGCGGGCACATCCCCAGTAGAGGGTGTGCAGGAGGCAGCTGGTTGATGTTTCTCTCTCATCGATGCTCCTAATTCTCTATCCCTCTCCCTTCCTCTCTGTAAAAAATCAATAAAATGTATTTTTTTAAAAAAAAAGATAGGACCAAGTGCTGAAAGCCGACCATGGACACCTGTTTAGCCTAGGCATCTGGAATGGCAATCGGACCTACAGCTTCAGCCCCATCTAGAAGTGTATCAAGTCCTAGGAAATGAAGACGGCTTCTTTTCAAGATAATGTCATAAATAAAACTAGTGTGGGACATAAGTACTTTCTATGCAAATAGAAAGAACTGCATAAACATTAAGAAATTCCATTTTCACTAGCTAGGTTATCAGAAATCAACTGATTATTGTATATTCTCCAGTGGCCATTAAAATGTGTAATTGTTCTTATAGATAACACTACTACTTGATAATAGCAGGAATTTGTGGAAAGCCGCCTATTGTCTTCTCTAGCAGAGAGGTGTGGACAAGGAGCCCAGAATGCTGGTGACCCTTGAGCCCTGGCAAAGGTCAGAGCTACGCACTGAGTGTTTAGTGGAGACAATGATAGCTGAAGCAACTTCCTCACCAGATAGTCATGTAAATCCTTACTGATAAGATAGTCTGTCTGTTACTGGAATTGCCTGCCTAAGGGCTATAGGTGATCCCAAACTGAATAAAAGGATGGCAGGGCCTGAGCACAGGCGGAGTCATTCCTCTTGCGTTGGTCTCCCGCCTGGCCCCCCAATTTCCAAATTATTATTTCTTGTCTCGTCTCTGTCATTTGTGCACGACCGCTTCTCCAGAGCCCGAACCCTGAACCACGCGGGACCTGGGTCTTCACAGAATTAGCAAATTACAGGCACAGAGTATTAGTAGACCTGGTTAATCTCTCTGTTTAAAAGATAAGGAAGAACCAAGATAGAATGATAAAAATCTAGGTGAAAGCACTGGGTTCTACATAGAATCCTAAGTACTAAGCATGTTACTGTCCAAAGTCTTGAGCCCTGTGCTCTGAGGCTTAGAAAAGTTTACTGATGGAGAAGGCGCCAACTGAGAAGCTGGAAGACCTATTTCTCAAATCCCTTTGAAGAAAGTACAGAGTTCAGGCTTCTTTTACAGCAAGGGAAGGGGAAATGGGAGGGACAAGAGGTGATGGACAACGGAAGACACCAGAAGGGTCTGAAGAAGATAGTTCCTGGTCTGCTGACTAGCTGATGAGTCCAGTCACGAGGTCCCGCAAATCTTTGATAAACAATACACACTTTCCTTAACCTTTTGGGAGGCTCTTTCTAACAAGGGGCTGTTTCTAGAAGAGCCAAGCCAAGAGCAGAGCCCTCTGATGATGAGCATGTCCATATGCAAGACCGAGCAGAGCATTCGGCACGAAGGCCAGGGACCCACACAGGTTGACCAAGGCCAAGTCAGAGAGGCCAAGCATTTCACTCTGATGACACTCAATAAGAGGGAAGAGCTCTCTATGTAACCTGGACAGTTTCCCGGACAATTTGGATTGGCCTCTCCTTTTAACTGGGCTCCTACTAAGGAGACACCTGCTTCTGTAAAGTAACACTGTTTCAGTTCTTTTACTTGACTGGCAGTTATTTCATGACTCATACTTGTTATAATGTTATGGTCATAAGGAAACCCCTCTAACGTGTGAAATGATTAATGTGTAAAATGTTTGCTGTGTGGAGACCCCAATACTCTGTAACTTCCAAAATGTTGTAAACAAGGCGAACACTCCACTATCTTGATGCAAACGCCCTAAGCCCTTAAAGTGTAAACGCCCTGCTCCTAGCATAAGGCACACCGTCTGCCCCCACCAATAAGATACAAGCTGTTTACTACCGGCTATATAAGCATCAGGCCTTCTTCAGCCAACATCTCCTGCCTGAAAAGAGGACTCCATATCGCTCCATGAGACGAGCCCCTGACTGATTGCTCTGCTGTGCAAGCCTGAACCAACTGCGGCCGCCTGTCTATCTCCGTCTTCGTCGTCCATCTTTCGGTGTGCATCGCCAGGTGGCCTTTGCCCGGAGCCTAGGACTCACTAGGAATAGGTAAATAAACCCTGTGTGATTGCATACTAATTCTGCCTGTGTGTTCATGTGTTCCAGTTCGGCTCAACTGTCTAGACTTTGAAGTACCAGGGGATAGGCCATTATTGCTGACCCCTGGTCACCTGCATATGTCCCACTAAATCTAGGCAGATAATTAATTAATTGGGGCATAATTGGGACAAACTCGTCTGTTACTATTTGTGGTTTAAAAATCTGGACTGCTTTTCACAGATTAAACTTTCTTTGCAGGTTATCACATACAATAACCACTGAGGTGCTCAGTTCATCTAGATCAGTGGTTCTCAACCTTCCTAATGCCATGACCCTTTAATACAGTTCCTCATGTTGTGGTGACCCCCAACCATAAAATTATTTTCGTTGCTACTTCATAACTGTAATTTTGCTAGTTATGAATCGTAATGTAAATATCTGATATGCAGGATGTATTTTCATTGTTACAAATTGAACATAATTAAAGCATATAGTGATTAATCACAAAAATATGTAATTATACATGTGTTTTCCGATGGTCTTAGGCAACTCCTGTGAAAGGATTGTTCGACCCCCAAAGGGGTCGCGACCCACAGGTTGAGAACCGCTGACCTAGATCTACTAGATGTCAGAAATCTTTAGCAGGGCTACAGAGATGGCAGTTTTTTATGCCTGCATAAAAGTCCCTATAGATCAGTGGTTCTCAACCTGTGGGTCGCGACCGTTTCACAGGGGTCGCCTAAGACCATCGGAAAACACATAAATAATTACATATTGGCCGGAACCGGTTTGGCTCAGTGGATAGAGCGTCGGCCTGCGGACTGAAGGGTCCCAGGTTCGATTCCGGTCAAGGGCATGTACCTGGGTTGCGGGCACATCCCCAGTAGGAGATGTGCAGGAGGCAGCTGATCGATGTTTCTATCTCATCGATGTTTCTGGCTCTCTATCCCTCTCCCTTCCTCTCTGTGAAAAATCAATAAAATATATTTAAAAAAAAAAATAATAATAATTACATATTGGTTTTGTGATTCATCACTATGCTTTAATTATGTTCAATTTGTAACAATAAAATTGGGGGTCACCACAACATGAGGAACTGTATTAAAGGGTGGCGGCATTAGGAAGGTTGAGAACCACTGCTATAGATTTACAAAAATGCCTTTTTCCCTAAACGGTGAAAACTTTGAATCAGACATCTGTGGGCGAAAGGGGCCACACACTCAACCTGACAGCTCAGGGGAGGCCCGCACGGAAGGTCTTACACACCCAGAGCCCGAAAGGAACCACCCAGGATGGTCTAAACTCAAAGGTTCCTAACCAAAAGCCATCACGGTGAGGAGTCTCTTCCCAGGCCTGTGGCCAAGGTCAGTCTTTAACTCTGACCTTGTCTACAGTCTTGTGCACCAGCACCTTGCTCTGTACCTGCATCGCCACTGTGTAATCTATCATGTTCTAGTAAAATCCCGTGTCCTTCCGTCCTTGGGGCAGGGAAAGATGAAGCAGTCGGGTTGGATTCAAAGCCCACAGTGGGGCCAACGCCACCAGGCCTCACGGGCTAACTTCCCAGCAGGAAGGTGCTGGCGAAGAGGCAGGAGTGAAACGCAGGGAAAGGGCTAAGATACAAGGGTGTCTCTCCGGCTCTGAGTGCGTTACTAGAGCAACTGGGAAAGGGCTTAGGAGAGGAACAGCCCTGTGATGGTCATGCCGTGTCGGCTGGCCTGGGCCATGGTGCCCAGGTACTTGGTTAAGCAGATGCCGGTGTCTGTGAGGTGCTTCTGAAGTATGGTAGCAATCATCTCAGGTAGAAACTATAGTTTAACTTTAACCCTGCTGTTTGGTTTCTGTACTTATTTGTTTGTTAAAATAATGGAAAAGTTATTTTGATTTTCTGAATTATATAAATCATCCCATTCGATTGAATACCCTATTGATTGTACTGTGAATATCCCATTGGTTGTGGTCATACTGGCCTTAGAAAGCACATTTTCCTTTACCTGGGAAGGACAGCACAGTTATCCCAAGGTCAGAGGGCTCCAGTTAACAGAGCGTGTCCCTGTTGACTCAGTGTTCCAGAGACCCAAAAACTGTAATTGAGATAACATGCTTAAGTCTGACCAGGTTCCTCATTCCAGACCCGAGGGCTCTAGATAATGTGTTTCTGTCAATGCAGTGATCCAGAGACCCCAAACTATAATTTAGATAACATGCTGCTTCTGCTTCTGTAAACTGCTTTTTGCAAATCAGGTTCCTCATTCCAAACCTTGGGATGTAATCAATACCTTTGTGATCTCTGCCTATATAAGTCTGGTTTTGCAGCCACCTTACTACTATGAGATTTGGGGAATGGCCCCTCATAGTCCCGGATTGCAATAAATGTGACTCTTTAATTCGACTTCTTGAGGCGTCCTTCTGTGATTCGTGGGGTACATTACAACACTTCTAGATGAGGTTAACGTCCAAATCAGTGGACTGAGCACAGCAGGCTGCCCTCCCCAGTGTGGGTGAGCCGCATCCAGTCCGCTGGAGGCCTGGATAAGTTACAGGCTGAGTAAGAAAGAACCTGCATTTTACCAGTCTGAGAACACGGTCTTCAAATAGCCTTCTCTACACTCATGGTCAGAAAGATACTTGTCTGTATTTTCTTCCAAAAGCATTCAAGTTTTTCTTGTCACATTTGTACTTTAAAACAAGAAAAGTTCTCCAACATTAAAGTCCATGGTCATCTCTCCTGCCCTGGTGCCCGCCCACCTTCTCCAGCTGACTTCCCCCATCAGCGGCCTCCCACGACAAAATCTGAATCAGATGTAAATTTTTCTAGTAGCCAAATTAAAAGGGAAAAGCAAATGAAATTCATTTTTTTGTTTGCTTACTTTTTGTTAATCCTCATCCAGGGATATTTTTCCCATTGATTTTTAGAGTAGAAGGGAGGGAGGGGAGGGGGGAGAGAGAAACATCAACACGAGAAAGAGATACTCATCAATTGGCTGCCTCCTCCGCATGCCCCGACTGGTCCTGGGGATCGAACCTGCAACCCAAGTATGTGCCTCTGACTGGGAATCAAACCGTCAACCCTTAGGTGCATGGGCCGACGCTCTAACCACTGGGAAATACTGGTCAGGGCCCAAGTGAAATTACTTTTAACATATTTCACTTAACTCGATATATTCAAAATATTATCACTCTAAATACAATCCAGGATAAAGATTACGAATGGTATTTTACACTTCTATTTCCCGTACTGAGTCTTTGAAATCTGGGGAATATTTGACACAAGACAGCTCAAGTAAAAACAGCCACGTCTCAAGTGCTCAAAAGCCACAAGGAGCTCGTGGCTACCATACTGAACAGCACGGTCCTAGGTGATCTCCAGTCCCAAGATTTCAAATCCTATCGATGTAGCAATTACTCCAAATGTCATCTCTTCTCTCATGAACCCCACAATTCTAGAGCCATCAAGGTACTGGACAGTGAGGTGTCCAACTGGACGCTCAACTTATGTCTTTCTTTGTTGTGAATTCTCACCTGAGGATATTTTTCCATTGATTTTTAGAGACTGGAAGAGAGAGGGAAAGACAGAGAAATATCGATGTGAGAGAAACACTGGTTGCTTCCGGCACGAGCCTTGAGCAGGGCCTGGGCCGGGGAGGAGCCTGCAATCGAGGCGCGTGCCTTGACCAGAATAGAACCTGGGACCCTTAGGTCTGCAGGCCAATGCTCCTCTGTCCACTGTGCCCAACTGGCTAGGGCACAACTTATGTCTTAAGTAAAAAACAAACTGCATTCTCACGACCGCCATCCTTGCCATGACCTTCCCAATGTCAGTCAAGGGCAACGCTGTGATTCCATGGCTCAAGCCAAAGCTTTGGCACCATGCTGACTCCCCTCCTCTCACATCCCACATCTATCCACCAGCACATCCTCTTAGCTCTACCTTCACCACGCACCCAGACCGGATGCTCCGTGTTCTGTCCTCACATCTCTCTCGCTGTTTCCTTCAGCTCCTGTCACCTTACCAGAGCCTGTCCCCCTGTACACACTGCCACTCTTGCTGTTTTTCCTTAGCCCCAATCTTCACTTGACATGCGGATCCACTGCTTACTCCTATCACCAGCCTCTCCCCACCCCTCCCAGGACAGAACACGTGTGTGCTGGCTGTGTGTGGGTGACCCTCAGGTGGCCGACAGCCTCCGTCTGCTGGACATTCAAGTCATCACAGAAAGGACTTGAGGCCATAAGTCTCCCAGGCTGCCCGGAGCAACACCGATCAGAGGGGAACTAGACCCAGCCTCCCTGCCCTCAGCAGACCTATCAGCTGGGCCATGACTTCCTCAGAACTGCCTGGCCCGAGGTTGCTCCAGCCAGTACCTGCCTCCTCTCCCTTCACAGTCACATCCCATGTACCCCTGTCCTTCTTCCTTCCCTTCCCAGGCAAGTCCCCGGAAAGTCTCCTGCATGTCTGACCATCTTGGCATCTGTGCCTAGGATGCGAAGCAGGCACAATATTACGTGGATGAATGCCCCTCTAGGACAGTGATGGTGAACCTATGACCCGCCTGTCAGAGGTGATCCGCAAACTCATTTTTTTGGTTGATTTTTCTTTGTTAAATGGCATTTAAATATATAATATAAATATCAAAAATATAAATCTTTGTTTTATTATGGTTGCAAATATCAAAAAATTTCTCTATGTGACACGGAGTTAAGTTAGGGTTTTTCAAAATGCTGACACGCCGAGCTCAAAAGGTTCGCCATCACTGGTCTAGGAAGAGTTGTCATCCTTATTAATACAAAATTATAATACAGGACTACGTCAGAGAAAAATATCAAGGCTAATGTCTAAAATCATTAAAATAGAGCCACCAAGAAAAATGTTCACATGATCAACGATAATTCAGAGAAGTCAGACACGTGCCGGTCAGCTTTCTGTCGGCTGCGTAGGGTAAGGAGGCTACCATGCAAGCTCCCAGGACACACGTCTAGAACATTCACTGCCCTCCCATCAGCCAGTGGGCGTTCACACACGGAATACTCGGCCATGAGAAGCGAGGAGGAGACCTGTGAGGAAGGAAACCTGTGTGCCTGATAAGAAAAGCGCCCAAGACACGAAGTCTAGTGCTTGTTTAAACACGGAACTCTCTACCAGGACTCCACTTCTTACAAGTATAGGCATGGTTTTTTCTATGACATCCAAGAAACTTGGTTTTTCAAGATGAGTACAGGATGGTAAGAGGAGTGAAGATTTACTTTTCATCTTAAAATTTACTTCTTAGATTTTTTAAATATATACTTAAAAAAAAAAGGCTCACCGGCCAGTGTGGCTGGTTGGGCGGTGTCCAGTCAGGGCACATGCCTGGGTTGCAGCTTCCATCCTCAGCGCCAGTCAGGGTGCGTGTGGGAGGCAATGAATGGATGTCTCTCTCACATCAAAGTTTCTCTCTCTCTCAATCTTTTTCCCTCCCTCCTTCCCTTCCTTGCCCTCTCCCTCCCTCCCAACTCTCTAAAAAAAAAATCAATGGAAAAAATATCCTCAGGTAAGGATTAACAAAAATAAATTAAAAATACATGATTCTACCATCTTCAGGCTTTAAAATAAATAAATAAATGGGCTTTATAACAATTACTTAGGTTCAAAACAACGTTTTGGTAAATAATACAAAATATACTTTAACAGTTTTAAGTTAAGCTTTACATTTTATAAAAATTACCAATTAGTTGGTAATAGCAAAAAATTATTAAAATTACTATCAGTAGCCAATTATTTATGGTGATAACCAAAGAAAGCAGCAGCGAGTAACAACCACCCTCAAGAAATGGATAAAAAAAGTGTCGATTCAATTTCAACTCCCTCTCGATTAAAATCTTCAGGGAAGATGCTAACAAGGAGTAAAATGTTAGACACCTAAGAAAAGGCAAGTAACTGAAGAAAAAAGTAAAGAGCCTGAATAAATCCCCACACTAGGGAGGCAGTTTTGAATAGGGATGCACTGCTATTAAGATCCCAAAGGTACTCTGGGAAATGTAACTGAGCTCCAAGCAAACTCCTGGCTAAAAGGGGAAATAAATCCCTCCGCTGTTCTACCGCTCTTCATTATGAGGTAACAACCATTTCACCCCAAAAACAATTTTGAAAATGCATTGAGACTTATTTCTTTACACTTACTTATCTCCATAGGGATGGATTCATTTCATTTCCATATGTAGTGAGTGTCATTCCCCTGCGCCAGGCACCATAAATTAAAGACTCCACTCACACAGTGACCAGGCTCACTCTAGAGAATCACTCATGCACGCACACACCCAAGCGTACACACACACACACACACACACACACACAGAGCCTGGACCCATGGCACTCACCTTCCTCCATCACTCTAGCTCAGCGGTTCTCAATCTGTGGGTCGTGACCCCTTTGGGGGTCGAACGACTCTTTCACAGGGGTCGCCTAAGACCATCGGAAAACACATATATAATTACGTATTGTTTTTGTGATTAATCACTATGCTTTAATTATGTTCAATTTGTAACAATGAAAATACATCCTGCATATCAGATATTTACATTACGATTCATAACAGTAGCAAAATTACAGTTATGAAGTAGCAATGAAAATAATTTTATGGTTCAGAGTCACCACAGCATGAGGAACTGTATTAAAGGGTCGCGGCAATAGGAAGGTTGAGAAGCACTGATCTAGCTAGAAGCACACACGCACAAAGCAACACATTCTCAAGCATTTCTGTAATTATTAATTTTCTAACTTTTATTGTCTCTATTTCTAATACAGTTATTAATTCGTTCATTCAGTGGGATAGCCCTATCATCCCCAATTCTTTGGGGCAAGTTTTAAGAGCAGTTTATTAGGAATATGTAGGTTTCCAATGATTTTTTTTAAAGTTCATAATCATAAATATAGTCAATGTACGTTAAATAGCAATCAATACATATTCTTGTGTTGCTGCAAGTAGGGAATTCCATTTATTTTAGAACTAACAGATAGTACTTTTTCAAGTTTCTGGATAGAGCTTGTTAATAACTAGTGCATATAAACTGAAAAATAAATACTGAATTAAAAGTTTCGGAATTATAGCTGGTTTTCCTCGCTTCCTTTCTCCCTAGCGGGTCAGGGGTAAGGCTGCTGACCAGACAAAGAGAGAGGGCTCCAGAGAAAGCCTCGCTCAGGGCAAAAGCTGGAAGATGATGTCTAAATCAGAATTTCCATTTCAACAGTCATTCCAAATACTGCATAGGGAGACACTATTGTTTGATGAATTATTTCAAGATAGAAGATTAAAATGGAACATCTGTTTCAGTGAAAAAGAATATACAGTGTAAATCGGACAATTCCCATTTCCCACACAAGCCACAGGCAAAAGAAACTGCCCGGCCTACAATCAGGTTTGCCGTCTTCAGAACAAACTGGGCACCATCATGGATCTACTTGTGCAAAACCCCTCTCCAGCCAATGCTCCTGTTCTGCTTATTCCCAAAACTAAGGAGAGAACAGAGGTGCAGGTGGAGACCAGGTGACTTTTTCTTTACACACAAGCCCAGAAATGAACCTGTGAGCATGTTACAGTACCAGTATGAGCTGTAAAACCAATCGACTTACCCAACCGCTACTGTTCCCACACCTGCTCCAACTAATAGCTAAAAGCTGCCACTTCCTGAGCACTTACTACGCGCTGGGCCTCGTTCGAGTGTCATGCGGATGGATTCAAGCAGCTCTCATCTAAAGCCACTCCACCCCTCTCCCCCTCTGCTGAAATCAGAGACTATAGACTAACTGAGTTAATTCAAACACTCAAGGAATAAGTACTATGTAAAAAGCCACACTGCACATTAGCAGGAGTCAGCAACGGGTAAGAGTTCCCTCTCTTCCCTCGGAGTCTACAATCCAGGAAAGACCTCCATGTAAAGACTTAACTAAAAAGTCAAAGGGAAAAAATAGCGAAGTGGAGGTACCAGTCAAGCACCATGTGGGAGAAGAATGAGGAGTTAATTATGAAAACCAGGGGAAGCTTCTCTCATAGAAGCAGAAGTATTTAAGCCAAACCGTCAGTATTAAGAATTCCAACAGGAAGAAAAAGGCAGAAAGGACATTCCAGAATAAAGGAACTGGACAAACAACCATGAAAGCAGCCAGAGGGCTAGTGTTGAAACACAAGGTGACGAGAGAGACACAGTAAAAGATCAAGCTCAAGGCTGAAATGAGGCCAGATGGCATAAGGTCTTAGAATGATTTCCTAACCCTTTCACGTGAATTCTCCACCAGGGCCAGGTGGTGGTGCCTCCAAGGGAAGGCTCTGCAGGACCAGCCCACCTACCAGCAGAAGGAGGCCGTACCCCCAGGTGTGATGGAGGGCGATGCTAAGAACCTCCGGCGCACACTGGGGGGAAGGCGTGCTATGGTTTGATTTACATATTAAATCATCCTGTAACAACGCAGGAGAACCAGAGAGACTAGAGAAAGCGAGGCCGGTCAGCAGCAGGCCTACATAACAATCCACGTGAGGGCTGACAAGAAGCGGGCAGGGGCGGAGGAGCCCTAGAAAAGGTGGGTGGAAAGGACACGTGGAGGCAGACGGGGCAAAAATCTGGTGAAGAAACGGAAGACGCCGAGTGTCCAGCCTGGGTAACGAGAAGGACCAATGTGCTGGAAGTGAGGCATCTCGCTAACTCACAGCACAACAGGGACATGCACGAAGGACACCAAGTATGGCCACTTTAAGGGACACGACAACAAAAATAGCACAGACAAGACCGCTCTCATTTCACAGAACAAAGAGACTAAAGTCCGAGAGGGATGTAAGCGACTTGCCCACAGTGACCCAGGGGTGAGCGCTGCGCCCAGACACAGCCGAGTCTCCAGTACAGGCCTCGTGGGCTTAAATAAGCCCTCCCATGAAACTACTTTCTAGTGAGATTAATAAATCTTGTCTTAAAAACCATTTTAATAAAAAGTAATCTGCTGGGAGTGCAATTAGATTTCAAAGGTAAGGGACATTTCAAAACTTGTGCCCTGGCTCCCTCCACCCAGGGGACAGGTGCGGTGGCTTCGAGGGCGGCAGGCAGGCTCCTGGGTCCTGGCAGTTAGACAGATGGGAGGCGGTTGTTTGCACTTCGTATAAAGATCCCACTTGGTATCACATGGGAGGCCAAAAATAACTGAAAAGAAATATTCTAAGTATTAACTATCTTCAACACAGTATAACCTCATTGTGAATGTTGTGGTTGGGACTCTGATGTTTGCTATTAACACACTTCATAACAATAACACACTACATAAGGCGATTACAGACTTGAACATACATTTGAACACTTTCATGTTTAAACTCCTGAGCAAGTGTTGGGGGTAAAATAACAACACAGCCAGAGTTTAACATACACAATACAACATGATACGGTAATAATGCAAGTAAAAATAGAGGATTATGACTGCAGAAATGAATAACTCATTTTTACAGGATTTCCAAAGGGTTCCAGAGAGGACGTAAAATCAGATGTGGGCTTTTAAAAACTGGAGGGGAGCCCTGGCCAGTTTGCCTCAGTGTTAAAAGCCTCAGCCTGCGGACCAAAAGGTCTTGGGTTCGATTCCCGGTCCAGGGCACGTACCTGGGCTGCAGGTTTCATGCAGGTCAGGATGTGTGTGGGAGGCAACCAATCAATGTGTCTCTCTCACATAGTGTTTCTCTCTTTCTCTACCCGCCCCCCCTTCCTCCCTCCCTTCTAAAAGTCAATGGGAAAAATATCCTCGGGTGAGGATTAACAAAATATTTTAAAAACTGGAGGGGATGGGAGTGAGACAGGCATTCCAATCAGAGCTGAGGCTCTAAGCAAAGAAGGAAGCAGCAGCTTGGCATGTTCCCAGACAAAGAGCCGTCCTGATCAGCGGCACAGTGTGGAAAGGTGAGGAAGAGGACAGGTGAAGTTCAGAGACGGCTGGGGCCGGGCCCTGAGGGGCCTTGAATGTGATGCTGGTGGGCCCGGATTCCATCCCCCCACCAGCAGGTAGTCTTAAGCTTTCTGAGCCAGAGACTGGCAAGATCTGATCCGTGTTTCAGAAAGATGACTCTGGCAGCCAGAGAGGAGGAGGTGGAGAGGAGCCTGAAGACAAAGCTTTAAGCCAAGAAAGGAATCAGAAGCGTTGACACATTGGCACTAATCTAGTCTTTTTAAAGGGGCTGAATGTTGCTGGAATTATTTCACATCTCCCCTTACTTGACCATCCCAACCCTCCTGAGACAGGTATCATCATTATTCCCATTTCACTGATGAGAAAACTGGCTCAGAGGCCATTCATTGTTCCAGGTGAAATGCTGCTAAAACAGAAAATCCAGGCTCGGTACTTTTCCGTTCTGGGCAAAAATTTTTTTTATCCTATTGCTTTTGAAAGCAATATTCCTACTGTAAAAGCAGAGTGATCTATAAGATCGCTAGAGAAGTGTTAAAAATCTGTGTAATTTTCCCAAATGTTTGCAACTTGTGTAAAAAACCTAATTAGCCTTAAAATAGTTACAGATATGCTTTCTGTTAACCCCATGTTAAAGACCTGTCCTTTAAAAAATGAACAAAAAAACCCTGGTACCTCTAATTCCACGTGCTATGGAGTTAAATATTTAAGACTAGTATTCTGCCCTTCATTCCATGTTCAAGTAGCCAAATTGGCATTTCATTGAGAAACCATTACACATGTGCCCTGACTGAAGCAGTAGACTACTTTTTGAATTATTAAAAATTCATTATTTAGCAGGGTACAGCAATTGAATCTAGAATACAGGGTGGGGCAAAAGGAGGTTTACAGTTGTCCATATGGAAAATAGTACAATAATTAATAAATAATAGTAATAAAGAATAAACTCGGTGTTTCAAGAAGGCACACCTTTAAAGCTCCTTTGCCCCCACCCCGTGTGAGATGTAACTGCAAGGAGCTTACCTAATTCAGAAATAGTGTTTGTCACAAAAGAACGGCGTAAAGATCCTGAGATCCACTTAAGAACGGATGGTTCCAGCCCTAGCTGGTTTTGCTCAGTGGGCAGAGCATCAGCCTGCGGACTATAGGGTGCCAGGTTCCATTCCTGGTCAGGGCACAGGCCTGGGTTGTGGGCTCAGCCCCAGTAGGGGGCGTGCAGGAGGCAGCCGATCAATGATTCTCTCTCATCACTGATGTTTCTCTCTCTCTCTCCCCCTCTCCCTTCCTCTCTGAAATCAATAAAAATAAAAGTATATATATTTTTTAAAAATGGATGAATCCAAAACAGCTGATGAGAGAACATCTGACCTTCAGAATGCAGAGTGGCAGATTTTTTCCCCTCCCCTTTAAATGCCAAAGTCTATGAAATGGTCAAGGTGTTCTGGTGCGGGCCTTATCTATACTAATAAAAGGGTAATATGCTAATTAGACCAGGAGAGCTTCTGGGGACAAGGCCATGGTGGCAGGCTGAGGCAGAGGCAGAGGCAGTTAGGGGCGATCAGGCCAGGAGGTGAGGGCAGTTGGGGGCGATCCGGCAGGCAGGCAGAGTGGTTAGAGGCGATCGGACAGGCAGGGCAGGTGAGCAGTTAGGAGCCAGTGGTCCCAAATTAGGAGAGGGATGTCCTACTGCCAGTTTAGGCCCGATACCACAGGAATCCGGCCTAAACTGGCAGTCGGACATCCCCTGAGGGGTCCCAGATTGGAGAAGGTGCAGGCGGGGCTGAGGGACACCCCCTCCCCATGCACGCATTTCGTGCACCGGGCCACTAGCATGACATAGGAGAAATCTGGATTACTCACAACGCCCATTATCAAAACTGCTTGCCCCCAACCACCTCACCCTACTTCCCCCACCGTCTGTGGTGTGTGTGTAAGCCCCGTCTCGGGAACTCGGAGGAAGCATGCACCCGGGATGTCCAAGTGTCCACCCAGGTCATTCCCGGCAGGAACCGCATTCGGTCAAATCGCTCCAGCGACCCGCATGCCCCTCCCCGCTTCTCCGCTACACGGTCTCCCGGCTGACGCCCCCCCAGCTTCCCCGTGGGGGGCAGGACCGAGAAGCGGCGAAAGAGACATCAAAACTGGGCTCCGCGGCCGGAGCGTCTGCTCCCAGGGACGCGCAGGCCCCCGTCCGTGCACCCCGGGCCGCGCGCGGCAGGTCACACGCCGCGACCCGCGCTTCCCGGGCGGAGAGGAGCGGCGAGCGCTCGGGATCCCGGGCTCGGGACCCTCCGATCGGCCGCGGCGGGGACTCGGCGGGCCCGTCACGCCTGCAGGCGGCCGTAACCTTCGCCAAACCTTGCGCCGCGCCCGCCCCGCGCGCGCCCGGCCCCGGCCCCCGCCAGGCCCCGCCCGCCGCCCGCCGCCCGCCGCGCCACAGGCCCGCGCGCCCGTCCGTCAGGCCGGCCCCGCCCCGCGCGGCCCCTCCCCCGCGGCCGTTTCCCTCCCCGGGCCCCCGAAGGACAATGCTGGCGGGGAGGGGGCCGCGCCGCGAGCGCCCACCCGCCGGCCGCCGGCCACGCCGGGACCCCGCCGTCGCCGCCCGGGGCTCCGCGCCCCGGCCCACGTCCGGCCCGCGCCTCGCCTCCCCCCAAAGAGCCGCTCCCAGCGCCGCGACGCCGGCCCATTGTGCGGACTCATCGTCCGCCCCTCGCTCTCCCGGAGCGCGGGGCCGGGCCGGGCCGGGCCGGGGGGTCCCCGAGCCCGCAGCCCGCCGCACGCCGGGGCCGGGCCGGGGCGCTCGCGGAGCCCGCGGCTCCCGGGACGGCCCGGCCTCCCTCCAGCCGGCCCCAGAGTCTCTCGGCGGCGGCTGCCCGCCGGGTCCCTCCCCGCCCGGCCGGCCGGCCCAGGGGCCGCGCCCGTCCGCCCGCCCCGGCCTCCCGGTACCTGCCGAGCGGCGCCTCCTCTCCTCTCCTCTCCTCTCGGGCTCCGAGCGGCTCCGAACGCCGGCGGCCCCGGCCTGCGCCTTACGTAAAGCGGCGGCGGCCCCGGCGCCACTCGCGGAGGGCGGGAGGCTGCGCGGAGCCGCTCCACTCCGTTACCCGGCAACTGGCCTCAGCGCCCCGCCGGCCGGCGCGCTCCATATCCTTCCGCCCGGCGCCGGGATTACATCAGCGCCCGCCCCGCCCCCGGCCCCGCCCCTCCGGCCCTGGCGCTGCGGGAGCGGAGGCGGGCGGGGCGCGGGTGCGGGCCGGAGCCCGGCTACCTGGGGCGGGTGTCGGCGAGGAGCCGCCCCCTCCGGAGGGGCGCGCGGGGCTGCTCTGGGCAAAAACGCCGAAACGCCGCCGCCCCCGGCCCCCGCGGCTCGGCACAGCCCCCGCCTTCCCGGGCGCTCGCTCCACCTGTCTGCGCCCCCTCCGCGCCGCGTCCTGGGATGGCTGGAGGGGGCGGTTTAAATAAAGACTTTTAATTAAAAAAAAAGAAAAGACAAGCTAAAGGAATGTAACGAATGTAACGTGGCTCCTTTGATTAAGCAGGCAAAAATAGATCTGGAAGAGTCGGAAGTGGGAACCAAAAATGTGCACTAACCTTTTTAATCAGCCTCTTCTCACCCACCCACCTTCCCTAAATGCGACTCGGAGGCCTGGCCCGAAAAGGAAATCATTCGGTTTCATGGGAGCCCGAGCGGAAGGAGCCGGGACACTGACTACCTGCTTCCAGAGAGGAAGGAGATTCAGAGGGGGAGCCGCCTGTCCGGGGTCCTGACTCACTGATTGATTGATTGATTGATTGAGCTCCCACTGGGTGCCGGGCACTGAGCTTTGCAGTTCAGAACTTAGCAAAGTTCCCGCACGGGTTCACGGGCTCATGCGGGAAGCGGTCCTCTGGGCTGGACGGGGCACTGCGTGCTGGGTGCTGGAGGGACGGACCCGGAGAGCGAGCATTTACCACCTACACCAGCGGTTCTCAACCTGTGGGTCGCGACCCCTTTGGGAGTCGAAGGACCCTTTCACAGGGGTCGCCTAAGACCCTCGGAAAACACATGTATAATTACATATTGTTTTGTGATTAATCACTATGCTTTAATTATGTTCAATTTGTAACAATGAAATTGGGGGTCACCACAACATGAGGAACTGTATTAAAGGGTGGCGGCATTAGGAAGGTTGAGAACCGCTGACCTACACAGTGGTTTTCTGCAAGCATTGCTTTCATTCTTCAGAGGAACCCTGGGTCCAGGCATTATCATCCCCAATTCACAGGGGGAAGCTGAGACTCAGAGAAAGTGGCTTCATGAACTGAGCCGTGAGTGTGGTACGTGGGCAAGGTGTTTTGACATCCCTGGGCCACACTGCCCCTTGCAGGAGGCAGGACTTGAACCCAGGCTCCTGGCTCTGAGGTCCGGGGCCTTTTCCTTGACTCAGCTCTCCCCAGGCTCGCTCGCAGTTGTATTCTGGGAGTGTTCATCTCCTCACCAATCACAGCCCATTCATTCAATTGGTATCTTGTCTGCACCTGTTGTGTGCCTGGCTGGACGCCAGGCAGGGGTGGCCCTCGCCTTTTGGAGGTCAAACTCTGAAAAGGGAGGAAGAGGAAGAAAGAGTGTGGGAAATCCAGAGTGATCTGGGAGCAAAGGCAGGGCAACGAACGGAACAGAACGGAGCTTCTGAGGCTAGTTCCCAAGTGCCCCAGACCTGGAAATCACAGACTATTCAAATGTCTCCCTCAAATTATAGGGGGTTTGCAGAGTTGTCAACTTTTCATTTTGCCACATTGGTGACACTGTTGTCATCAAGGTTCGTTATTATGTGAAAGGACTTACTAACTGAAGCAAAAAAAAGAAAAGAAAAGAAAAGAAAGTAAGTGTCTCAGAGGAAAGGAAACAGTAGGCAACGTTATAGCCACACACAGTGGAGAATGAACTCTCTTGGTTACTGTGTCCCCGCCCCCCACCTCCTTCAGATTGTTTGTTTTGATAAAAGTCCTGGCAGGGCGGCTGACCCCCGCCTCAGGGCCTTTGCACGCACCAATTCCTGTTCATGGAACCCTTTCTCCCCAGATCTCTGCAGAGCTGGCTCCTTCTTGTCTAAGGCTCAGCTACAATGTCACCTGCTCAGAGACACACCTTCAAGTCCACCCTGAGTCAGCTTGTAAATGAATGATGTCCGGATAAGAGCCCCCACCAGGGACGCTCCCATTGCCTCCCCAGGGCACCAGCGCCCTCCGTGTCAGGATTCTAACTGGTCATCTCAGCGTGGACACCGTCAGTCAAGGTGGTCCACTAGCCTCCCCAGGCCTGCGCCCCGCCAGCCCCCCTCTCAGTGCCCTCTCAGCGCCCTGCACTCCTCTCGGGAGTGGTAAGGACCGCTCCAGCAGGTGAGGAGCTAAGGTCAAGCCTCTGACACAGCCTCACAGGCTCCGTGACCTTCACAGGGCTCCCGAGTATCTGCAATGATGGGGAGAGAATGGTGCTGGCCTGGCCTGTCTGTTGCATTCAGGGCCAAACAAGATCAGAGGTGTGGTGCCCTCCACAGTCTCCTGTGTGCATAAATGGCAAGTCTCATCATTATAATTTTGAGTTTGTTCCCAGGGCCGATGGCTTTTTCCTCACTCAACCCTTCCACCCCCATCCACAGAACCCGCCAGGCTGGAGGGAGGGTGAGGCACCGGCTGGACCGCTGGGGGAAGCCAGGATCCACCTCTTATTCGATTGCTGACGCGGGTTGGCTAGTTAGCCTCTCCATTCCCTCACCTGTAACCGACATCAGCAGAACAGGATCTGCCTGAGAGGGTTGTTGTGAGGCGGACAAGGGAATCCACAGAGAAGGTCATAGCAGTGCCCGGCCCACAGTCAACAGTAAATGCCGGGCCTCCAACCCTGCCTCCTCTCTGTCCCCCTTCCTCTGTCCTTCCTGAGTGACGGACCACATAGCCCAGTGGTTCTCAACCTTGGCTGCACATTAGAATCACCTGGGAATCTTTTTAAAATCCTGATTTCTGGGCCTCATCCTCCGGAAATTCTGTTTCTTTGTTACTAATGGTGTGGCCCCACCCCATAACAAAGAAACAGAATTTCCGGAGGATGAGAAAAAGATTCCCAGGTGATTCTAATGTGCAGCCAAGGTTGAGAACCACTGACTTAGCCCGTCGCTCGCCTTGCCCCTGGGCAGTTGCACGTACTCTGCAACACTCACTAACTTGAAGGTGGGAGGACAGGCACCTCTCCCCTCCCCTGACCTTTCTCCCAGGCCCCAGACCTGCCTCTCACCTTGCAGGTGAGCCCCGCCCACATGCCCACAGCCGACTCATGCAATCGGTGCTGCACCTGGAATTGCACCCGAGAAGGTGATACCTGTTTATCCTGTTCGAGGTGGATGCTTTCACTGAGCACCTACTGTGTGCAGGTACTGTGCTAAGAACCTATAGTATGTGCTTTTGACCGCCCCACGCGCCTCCCTTTCACAGGTAAGGCTCAGAGAGGTGACGTGACTGGTCCAGGGTCACTGGGCTCGGCGTCCGACCAGGTCATCCTCTTCCCTGCTGGTGATCTTTCCAGCCACGCTGATCCAGGATCGGACGGACCTTCTCAGGAGTGGAAAGAACTTGTATGCGGAGGGTTTGCAAATGGACCAATCACTTGGCTGAGCCTCTGAAGGAGACATGGGAGCAATGGCACCGTCTGCACAGGATGATCGCCAAGGATGCGTCCTGCCCTGCAAATCTGGAACTTAGGATTAAAGGGCGGCTAAAGAGTGCGTTTATGCCCGGCCGGCGTGGCTCAGTGGTTGAACATCGACCTTGGAACCAGGAGGTCACGGTTCAATTCCCAGTCAGGGCACATGCCCGGGTTGCAGGCTCAATCCCCAGTAGGGGGCGTGCAGGAGGCAGCCAATCAATGATTCTCTCATGATTGATGTTTCTGTCTCTCTCTCCTCCCTTCCTCCCTGAGATCAATTTAAAATATATATATATATATGAAATAGTGCGTTTATTATGCCACATGCTGAGGAGGAGGCAGGGGTGGTGGTGATAGGGAGTCTGGACCTGCCTGCGGATCCCTGTAGGATGGACCCCAGAGGCCTGGAAGTGCCTGAAGCCACAGAGGCCATCGTTGAGTTTCCCGGCTGTGCCAGGAAAAAGGGTGGCCGGGGTGCCCCTGCCAGTCCTGCCTGCGCAGGTACATGTAGACCTTCCCCACCTCAGTCCATCTGGGGTGAAGTTTGCATGAATGCGGAGCCCGCGGACTGGCTCCTCCGCTTGTCGGCTGCATAGCCTGGGCTAAAGCCCCTCCCTGCCCCTCTCTGAGCCTTAGTTTTCTTACCTGTGAAATGGGTGTGAGGGTAAGGGGACCCGCCTGCTGGTGAGTTTGGAGGGAGACGTAATCTGTGTGAGTGAAATGCTTGCTCACTGTCTGGCACGGAAACGGAACCAGAAGGCGATCCTGTTCCCTGGGCGTGCAGGCGGCTCTGTTCGCCGTGAGAGACTCCGCCTGGAGACAGCGCCAGCGGCTTCTATGGGAAATGCACTCACCAGGAGCCGAGACGTTTAAACAGGAAGGAGGGTGACATGTGCCGGGTGCTGGGCCTGGTAACTTCCCCTTCTCTTTTCCCACCAGAACTTCAGTAAGACACATGAGCTTGACAACACGTTTGCAATCAGACGTTACTTCTTTGGGGGGCATGTGAAGTGGGCTGCTCCCCGCTTGGTCTCGGCTGCAGAACCGTGTGATTACTGACCACACCCGATCCTGTCACCCCGGACCCCAAACCCTCCAGCAGGTTCCCGTGTCGTGCAGAGTGAAGGTCAAAGTCCTTTCCTGGCGAGGCCCTCCCACCCGGCTCCTGCCCTGCTCTCACCTCCCCCAGCACCACGTGCAGTGGACACGCTCGCTGGCTTTTCGCTGCTCCCCAAACCCGTTCAGTCAGCCTGGGGGCCTTTGCCCCTGTCAGCCCCTCCCCCTGTAATGCTCTTCTCCACAAGCTGGGACGGTGACGCCTCACTGCGTTGAAGCGCGAGTCAGAAGGTACGTGTGCTCATTTCCCGGGGCTGCTATAACCTATCGCAGCGAGCTGGTGGCTTACAACGACAGACATGTGTTCCTGCACAGTCCCAGAGACCGGAAATCCCAGGGCATTCTCCCCCAAAGGTGCTAAGAGGGAATGCTTTGTCTCGTCCAGCTTCTGGTGACTCCACACCCCTTGGCTCCTGGCCACATCACTCCCGTCGCTGCCTCTCTGGCCACTGGCCTTCTCTGGGCGTCTGTGTCTCGCCTTCTGCCTCTTCTGGGGACTCTTGTCACTGGATGCAGGGCCCACCTGGATGAGCCAGGATGGCCACATCGTGAGATCCTTCGCTTAATCACATCTGCAAAGACCCTTCTCTTCCAATACGGCCCTGTCACAGCTTCCAGGTGGACATGTCTTTCGGGGGCCATCATTCGACCCGCTGCATCATGTTCCTAAAAATCTTGCGTGGTCATAAACAGCCCAGCCCCCGCCCTCCCTCCTGCTACCTGGCTTCCTCTCCCCGGCCCGTCTCCCCAGGCCACCGTGTTCTTCCTTGTCTGGGGCCCTTCCTGCCCCCCCAGCTGTCAGTTCCAGCGCAGGCAGGCCTCTGGGACCCCGTGCCCTGCCACACCCTCACCCCAGGGCAGGCCTCACAGTAAACACGCATGGAGACGGAGGCCCGCAGAGGCACAGCCCCGGCTAGTCACTCCTAAGGACAGAGCGGCCACAGCCCCTGATGCGGGTGTTTGCAGCGAGAACGGTGTAGCTGATGCTGATTAAAGTGGATGCTACACAATGGAATACTACGCTGCTATAAAAAAGAAGGAACTTTTACCGTGTGCAACAGCATGGATGGAACTGGAGAGCCTTATGCTAAGCGAAATAAGCCAGTCGGAGAAAGATAAACATCACATGATCTCACTCATTTGTGGGATATAATGATCAACATAATTTGATGAACAAGAATAGATCCAGAGACAAATGGTAGGGGTTAGAGAGCAACCAAAGGACTTGTATGCATGCATATTAGCATAACCAATGGACACAGACACTGGGGCGGTGGGGGCTTGCCCGGGGTGGGAATGGCTGGGGGGGAGGGGGTATCAACTGGGGAAAAAGGAGACATATGTAAAACTTCAGACAATAAAATAAATAAATACATAAATAAATAAATAATAAAATAAAGTGGATGCTGCATTTATGTTTATGTGCCACAACCTTGCCATAACCTGAGGCAGCCGGAGTGCCCCGGGAGGATGCTGGGCCTCCAGGGGAGGTGATGTGAGTGAGAAGACGCCTCGGGGAGTTCGGGCCGGAGCCTGGTCGGTCTGCTTCTTACAGGCTCTGCTTCTACACGGGATAGGGGGGCTGGGGGCTGCTCCCCAGGCCCCTGTGGCTCAGGGGGGAGACCTTGATGGTGGGAGCGCCCCCCTGCTCCCTACAGCCCCCCCCCCCCTGGTATCCTCACCCAGCGGTGTCCCTGTCCCTCCGGAGGTGAAGGGAGAGGACCCGGAGCCACTCTGGTGGAGCAGGAACTCCCGCAGCCTCGCCAGCCAGTGACAGAAGCAGGAAGAAGGGCCCGATGCGTGCGGCCAGGTCGGGGTGCTCCCGATGGCTGGGTGGACATGGTGGGCTGGGGGCTGGGGGGCTTCCCATGAGGATCCTAGGGTCTCCAAGGGGAGGGCAGCCGTGGTAGCAAAGGGGCTTTGCCAGGGTCCGAGTGGAGCGTGACCCAGCAATGCAGGGCTGGGAGGGACAGAAAGGGGCCTCCTGTGTCCCTGCATCATCCCGCTCCACGCACCAAAGTTCTCATGAAAACAGTGCCCTCGCCAGGCGCCAGAGAACGCCCCCTCATTGCGTGAAGGGGGACCCCGAGGTTCAGAGGCAGAAGCACCTAACGGGGTCCCAGCCTCTGCAGCGGGGCCTGGGCCTCACACATGCTGCTCCCAAAGCCCAGCTCACGCGTGGGAATGTCTCCCTCGAGGGGCTCTGCTGTGCCTGCCCCACCCCCAGCTGTAGTGGGGTCTGTCTGTCTCCCCACAAGACTGAGCTCTTCATCCCTCGCTCCCCCAGCGCAGCTGCACAGTCTGCTCAGTCAGGGCTCAGACCTGGCGCAAATGCCACCTCCTCCAGGATGCCCTCCTGGGACCCCAACCAGAGTGCAGCCTGCCCTTTTACCAGTTACTCTGCCGGCCCCGCCCCTGAAGAAACCCCCCCCCAACCCCCTGTCTTTCTTCACAGGATCTAGTCCCGTTTACTTATCACTAACAGTGGTCGGCAAACTCATTAGTCAACAGAGCCAAATATCAACATTACAATGATTGAAATTTCTTTTGAGAGCCAAATTTTTGAAACTTAAACTATATAGGTAGCGGCCTGGCACCTCTGTTTCCCACGGACCTCTCCGCTCTCCCGGGTCGCTCTCCTGACTTTCCGCAGCAATGTATTCCTGAAAGCACCTCATCCCCTGATTGTATCCATCAGGCAGACCACAGCAGGAGGCTTGTGACGGGAGCCGCTGGCTGGGCAGCCCCTCGGACCTGGGTTCAAATCCTGCCTCTCGCACTTCCCAGCAGAGAGACCTGGAAAGTTGGGTCGGTCATGGCTTTTAAAAAGTTGTAATTGTAGTACAATACACGCAACATACAGTTTACCGTCTTAGCCATGCCACGTGCACGGTTCAGTGGTGCTAAACACACGCATAATGTTGTGCAGCGTCCCCAGCACCCCTTCCCGTAATTCCACGTTTCCAACCTGACACTGTTCCCATGAAACACTAACTTCCCGCCCCTCCCAGCCCGTGGCCATCACCTTCCTACTTCCTGTTTCTATGATTCCGACCCCCCTGGTACCTCCTGTGAGTGGAACCAGGCAGTATTGGTCTCTGTGTCTGGCTTCTCGCCCCCAGGATGCTGTCCTCAGGGCTCATCCATGTGGCAGCGGCTGTCAGACCTTCATTCCTTGTCTTGGCCTAGTCATCCTCCATCGTATGGATGGGCCACATTTTGTTCATCCACTCAGCCTTCCTCGAGCGTGCGTGCTGTGTCCACCTTTACGCTATGGGAGCCTTGCTGCCAGGTTCATTTCCTTCTTTCCTTCTTTCTTTCCTTCTTTCTTTCTTTCTTTCTTTCTTCCTTTCTTTCTTTTTAATATGAGGTAGTCTCAACTTTTTAAAAAATATATATATATTTTTTATTGATTTCAGAGAGGAAGGGAAAGGGAGAGAGAGAAACATCAATGATGAGAGACAATCATGGATCGGCTGCCTCCTGCACACCCCCCACTGGGGACTGAGCCCGAAACCCGGGCATGTGCCCTGACCGGGAAGGAACCGTGACCTCCTGGTTCACAGGTCGACCCTCACCCACGGGGCCACACGACCGGGCTGGTCCGTTTCTTTGTGAGCCTCCTCATTTGTAAAAGGTGCCCCGTCCTCATGTTTGAAGTGAGTTGCCTGCCGGGTGCATGCGGGGCCAGGAGGCCCTGTGAGCAGGTCTCCCTGTGGGTGGGCTGCACCTGTATTTATGCCTCAGATCCTCACAGCCCTGCCAGGCGGGTGCCAGTGCCGGGCCATGTTATGGAAGCAGAGAGAAACGGCGACCTTGCCCAAGGTCAGACAGTCGGGAAGTGGCCGAGCTGGGACGGGAGCTCGAGACTGGCTCCAAGCCCGGTTCCCTCAGACACACTCGCTCCCTCGGGCCTGGCCTTCTCCCGCCCGTGGTCCCGTGTGGCGTGGTCCCGTGCGGCGTGTTTGGGAGCTCCTGGCCCCACTGCTGAGCCTGGCTGGTCCCCAGCATCCCCGCTGTGGGGAGCGGGCCACCGCGGAGTCAGCGGGGGAGGAAGACGGAGAAAGGCACAGAGGGCCCTGCAGTCCATCTCGCTGGCCAAAAGGTGCCCAGCTGTTACCAAAAAGTAGTGTTCCTTCAACCCACTCTTTGAAAACAGAACGAAACGACAATAAAACTCATTCAGAATTACGTGAAAACTCCTATTTCATACATCATTTTTGGAAAAAAAAATGCTAAGGATATACATTAATGCCCTAAACATCAAAATCCATCACGTAGCCCAGCCAGTGTGGCCCAGTGGTTGAGCGTTGAACCAGGAGATCATGGTTCGATTCCCGGCCAGGGCACATGCCCTGGTTGTGGGCTTGGTCCCCAGTCGGGGGTGTGCAGGAGGCAGCTGATGGATGATTCTCTCTCATCATTGATGTTTCTATCTCTCCCTCTCCCTTCCTCTCTGAAATTAATTTAAAAAACATATTTTTAAATAATCCATCCTGTAATGTATTTCCATGTTGGTGTGGAGGGCAGGCTGGCCAGAGGCACAGAAGCCGCGCCTGGAGGGAGACATCGCGGCACAACCCCCACCCGGTCAGGGGAAAGCACACGCCCGCCCTCCGGTCCCGGCTGGATTTGCCGACTCGGGACAGTTGGAATTTCTGCCTCGAGACCATCTAGCCCAGGTCCCCCTGGGGCTGGCACAAGGCCTGCAGCTCGTCTTGGTTTTGAGGCGCAGGTGCTGGCAGGTCCTCCCAGGAGCTCTCTCTTGGGCCACCCCATGTCAGCCGCCTCCAGGCAGCGGCAGCGTGGCTGGGACAAGTGTCCCTGCACAGGCTTGCAGGGGTCAACTGGTGCTTTGTCTCCAGGAAACGAACAAACAAACAAAGGTCTTTTGCCCTCGCAGGGGTGGCGGTCCCGGGTGGTAGCAGAGCATGTGTTTATTGTGGCTCTTTCCTGTGAGGACCATAACGAAGGGCTAGAAGGACCCTTTCCCAAGACAGCGGCGGCGCTTCTCCCGGCTAGTGACCCCTGCAGCCCTCGCTCCTGTGTCAGGCGAGGAACCCGAGCTTCTGAAAGACCCAGGGGTTTCTCAAGGCTGCAGAGCCAGGAAACTACAGAGGCAGGACTCGAACCCAGGTCCCACAGAGGCCAAAACTGGGCCCTTTTCCGCAGCCCTAGTGTGGCTTTACCTCTCTGCCTGGCTTTTCGCCCTAAGAGAGCCTCGGCCGGGGACGGGGCTTGGGGGAGGTATTCAGGGTGAAAGGCACCAGATGGGAAGGGACTTGAGACTGGCCGGCGTGGCTCAGTGGTTGGGCATTGACCTAGGAACCAGGAGGTCATGGTTCTTCCCGGTCAGGGCACATGCCCGGGTTGTGGGCTGATCCCCACGAGGGGGTGTGCAGGAGGCAACCGATCAAAGATTCTCTCATCATTGATGCTTCTATCTCTCTCTCCCTTTCCCTTCCTCTCTGAAATCAATAAAAATATATTTAAAAAAGAAAAAAAGAAGAAGAAGAAGGGACTTGACTTGCTGGCTGTGAAGGGGAGGAGGGGAGCAGGAGCCAAGGCACTGGGGTGACCTGGAGGAGGGAAGGGCCCGGGCTCTCCCCAGAGCAGCCCTGCCCACACCCCGATTTAGCCTGGACACGCCCTGTGTCAGACGTCTGACCTCCAGACCCACAGAACACATGTGCTGCTGGAGCTGTTGAATCGGGGGCCATTTGTTACAGCGGAGACAGGACACTTACTCAGCAGGGGAGTGTCAGGCAGTGCGGTTAAACCAGCAGGAGGGGGGATGTGGGGGGAAGCGGGGCGCCGGCACCAGAAGTCAGTCCACTTGCCCCAGAGTCACCTTCAAGGGCCCAGGGCCCCGGGGAAAGCGGGCGGAGGTGGGAGGGGCTTTGATTCTGCGGCCAGAGGCCCTCGGGAGGACTAGCAGGGGCTGGGACTGGAGGCCAGGTGGCCAGCTCAGCAGCCTCTGCGGCAGGGGCACAGGGACCCGGTGGCGGGGTCCAGGCCTCATTGAGTCGGGAAGACCCAGTCTCTCTAAGATGCTGATCTGATATATCACCTCCTACTCCAGAACCGCCCTTGGCTCCCAGTGACACCACAGTCCTGTCCCGCCTCCCCTGCGGGGGCCTGCCCGCCTGCCTAGCCGGCAGCATCCTGCCCCAACAGGCCCCCACCCTCCAGCTCCTCCAGCTCCCTGCACTTCCCCATGGCCCACATTTGTCACGTGGAGCCTTTGCAAATGCTGTTCCCACTGCCTGGATCCCCTCCCCTCCCCCTCCCTCTTCTTAACGGCTCGTGTTCTCCCACGTGACCTCACTCTCCTCCCAGTGGGGCTGCTGGGCTTGACCGACTCTGCCTTCTGGGCTCCCACTCTGCCGCCTGTGCACCCGCCAGGGCCTGACGCCCAGGTTGCTCAGGGTAGGACACTGCTCTGCAGACCCCAGTCATGGGAAAGGCACGCCCTGCTGCCCACAGCCCCAGCGTCCTCTCCGCTGGGCTATTTTTAGCTCTTCCCCCTGCAGAGCTGAGGCCTGGGCAGGTTCTCAGACGGAACCAGTGAGGCCTGCCAGAGTGAGGACACTGGTCAGCGTGCCCGGCCAGAGGCCGCCAGGAGTGGCCTCGGGGGCTCCTCCTCTGGGGCTGCAGCACAGCCCGTGACTCAGCTGCTGCCGGGGGTGGGGGGATGGGGTAGGGGTGGGGGAGCTCAGCCCAGCTCAGCCACCCTTGCCCTGTGTGACCTTGACCACGTCAGGTTACCTGCGTGCCAGACGGGTGGGGGCCAGCTCGCTCTGGCAGGTCATTCTGAGGCCTCAAGAAGACTAAGTCAAATGCCCTTTACTTTTATTTGTTAAATATTTTTACTGATTTCAGAGAGGAAGGGAGAGAGCGAGAGAGAGAGAAACATCAGTGATGACAGAGAACCATCGATGGGCTGCCTCCTGCACGCCCCATACTGGGGATCGAGTCCCCAACCCGGGCACGTGCCCTGACTGGGAATTGAACCGTGATCTCCTGGTTCATAGGTCGATGCTCAGCCAGGGAGCCTTACCGGACAGGCGAAATGCCATTTTAAATAGGCCATACAGTCACATGGTTCAAAACCCAAATACAGAAAGGGGTATTTGCTCCCGACCCTCATCCTCAGGCCACTGGGCTGGCCGGTCATCCTCTGCGAAGGCTGTTTTCTCTGTCCCCTCCTTCCCTCCTTCCCCCCTCCTCTCTCTCCTTCTCTCTGTAAGTATGTTTCTTGATTGATGCCTAGGTAAACATATACAGAGAGAGAGAGAGGTTGTTAGGAGAATGTGAGTTTGTATTCTATTCACACACACGCGTGTCACCGCGATGCAGAACCCACTCCGTGCCCCATGCTGGACACGGAGGAGGTGCTCACAGGCGGGAGCGTTTATGCTGCGCCCTCATCGTCATCCGCTTCATCATCTGTGGCTTCAGATTCCAGCCACTGAATGAGCAGCTCCCAGGCCCTGTGCCAGGCTCCCGGCAACTATCACCCCATCTTGTGGATGAGGCCACGGGGGCTCCGGGTGGCTGGGTGACTGGGCCAAGGTCACACAGCTGGCTGGAGGCAGAGCCGGGATCGAACCCCAGTCTCCGGACCCCAGAGTGTACGGGAGCCACGGGGCTTCGTTCGCGGCCGCTGTGAGGCCCCCACCCCGAGGAGGTGCGGCTTTTCTCCTCGCTTGGTCCCGGGCGCCTTCCCTGGGTCCCAGGTGCGACAGGTTTAGCCAGGCCGCCCTGTGAGGCCCCGCCCCCTCTGGACAACAATAGGGAGGACTGTGTCTGCCCAGCAACCACACATGCAATGGTGCCCCACCTTCCTCCGGGGAATCACACTGCCAGGGTCACCCCTGAGCGGCGCCCCAATGTCCCAATACGGCAGGACCTTGCCCTAAGTCACACGGCAAGAGAGAACATGGGGCCAGCCCTGCCCTGCCCTGCCCTGCGCTGCCCTGCCCTGCCACAGGGAAGTGTGTAATCAATGCCAGTCGGATAAGGGTGACCCGCCCTTCCCTTGTTGGGGCGCCTCAAACCATCGCCAGGATTCTGGGTCCCAGGCCCGGGCCCCCTCATTAAACCCTGAGCCTCTGGGAGCAGGACCACCCTGGGCTCACTCACCGCTGTGGATCCTTCCCCACCACCCCCCGGGGCTCCGGGCCGGGCCTGAGGGATACGTGAGAGAATTCCTCAGCTCCTCTGACACCAGGCTCTTCCTGATTTCCGTCTCGACTCATAAAGCAAGAATCCTCCGTCTGCCGATGTCTCGGAACAGGTGGCTCCTGGGCCTCGAATCAGGAGGCTTCTTCGAGTCCAAGTTGTGCCGCGTACCGGCCAGGTGCCTCATCTCGCAAGCCTCGGTGTCCTCATCTGTGAGAGGGAAGAGATAAAACTGCCTTTGCGGGTCGCGGGGCAGACCACACCAAACGGTACCGATATAAGCCCCTGGCAGAGGAGGATGAAATCACATTACCAGCACCCCTACCCCGCTGGGGGCCCATCTGTGCACTGCGCTGGCTCCTGATGCCCCGCGGTGGGGGAGGGGCCATGGCACACCGTGGAGGTGGGGCCTGAGCGTCACCCATCCCTGTCACCGATCGATCGCCTGACCTAGATCGATCGCCTGACCTAGAAATGCTTGCGAATCAGTTCCTTGTCTGTGGTCCCCCCGAAGGCCACCGGCAGGACAGCAGGAGCTGCTCTCCTTCCCACCCCATCCCCAGCGCCTGGACCCAC